>NW_017670916.1:96883-152716 GCF_001879085.1 Nicotiana attenuata | reverse complement strand
CTGAAATGCACATGATTGAGATAGTGCACAAGGATGGGGAGCCCAAGAAGCCTTCATAATCCGTCATGATGATCCGATCTAGTGAGGGTAAGTCAGTCAAGGACCCGGTTGTCACAAAAGCAACCTCTTCGATAGCTGAAGGATCGGCAGACAAGTTGAGCATGCCAAATGATAAGCCATCTGTGGTAGTTGAAAAGAGGTCCCCAAGTGATGTTGTTGCAAAGCAAGAAAAGCCAAAGGTGATCGTGTCGGGGGTGGCAAGTAAACCTGTCATAATTGGGGAGGGTGCCCGCACGGACCCTATCATTATCAAACCGGTGACCCAGCTGCCGGTAGCTAACACCAAAGCTATCCCATGGAACTATGAGCGGGTGATAATGACCTATAAGGGGCAGGAAGTGAAAGAGGAAGTTAACGAGGCCCAGGGATTAACTCGTTCGGGAGATGCTTTGCCCCGGAAGAGTTAAGGAAAGCTAAAACACTCAGAGACAATCCAGTTCTTGTGAAGAAACCGGTCACTGAAGAAGAGGCGGAGGAGTTTTTGAGAAAAATGAAGGTGCAAGATTACTCCATCGTGGAACAGTTGAGGAAGACTCCTGCTCAGATTTCCTTGCTATCATTGTTGATCCATTCAGATGAGCATCGCCGGGCCCTGATGAAGATTCTAAACGAAGCTCATGTCCCTGACAAAATCACAGTGAACCATTTGGAGAAGATTGCCAACAAGATATTTGAGGCAAACAGGATCACCTTCTCGGATGACGAGTTGCCTCTGGAAGGTACCAAACACAACAAAGCTCTCTATCTTACAGTAAAATATGAAGATTCTCTGGTTACTAGGGTGTTGGTGGATAATGGTTCCAGTGCGAACATTTGCCCTCACTCCACTCTCCACAAGTTGAAAATTGATACTGAAAGGGTCCACAAGAACAGTATATGTGTCCGAGGTTTTGACGGAGGGGGAAAAGATTCTGTTGGCGATATCGTTCTCAAACTGACAATAGGACCAGTTGAATTTACCATGGAGTTCCAGGTACTGGATGTGGCCGTCTCTTACAATTTGCTGTTGGGTAGGCCCTGGATACATGTTGCCAAAGCAGTTCCGTCTTCTTTGCACCAGATGGTCAAGTTCGAGTGGGACAGACAGGAGATGTCATGCATGGCGAGGAGAACTTGTGTGCTTACAATGATACTTCTGTCCCGTTTATTGAGGCCGAAGATGATAAGGGGCCTTGGGTCTACCAAGTTTCTGAAACAGTTCCAGTTGAGAAGGTTCCAAAAGGCGAATGTATTCCGGGTCCAAGGTTAGCCTCCGCGTCTATCATGGTGGCATCCGAAATGCTGAAGAATGGTTTTGCACCAGGCAAAGGTCTGGGCGCATCTTTACAAGGTATCGTGCAGTTAGTGTTTCTACCTGAAAATTTGGGTACGTTTGGTCTAGGATTCAGGCCCACAGGGGATGATGTGAAAAGGGCTAAAAGGTCGAAAAAGAAGGCATGGGCACTCCCGAAGCCTATCCCGCGCCTCTCCAGGTCCTTTGTAAACCAGGGGTCGTGAAGCGCCCAGTGTCAGCAGTCCCAAATCTTGTGGTTGACGCTGATGAAGAATTAATTGAAAGGTTCCAGAGGTTATTTGATGAGGTGAACATGGTAGAAATTGGGGAAGGGTCCAGCAATGCAGATGTGCAGTTTATTGGGCCAAGAGTAAAGCTTAACAATTGGGATGCTACTCCTCTCCCAACTCGAAAGGAGTTTTTGTTGTTTGCTTTATTTTCCTTTGTGTTATCTGGATTATTCCAGGGTTATAATCCAGATTTTTATTTTTCGTCTGTTTTGATGTACAAACCATTCTATCCTTTATTTTCAATGAAATGCAATTTCCCTTTTCCATTACTCCTGATAGTGTCATTTTTTTCTTTCTTTGTACAGTTCTTTTTATGCTGGTTTCAATGACATGACATGCATGAGGAATCTTCGGCCAAGTCTTAAAAGCCAATCTAATTCTGAAATAATAATCCAAGAAATAGAGTGTGATGATGAAACAGAATATGATGAAGAAGCAGCATTTGAGGAATTTAGTAAAGAACTAAATCATTTTGAAGAGAAACCCAAGCCTAGTTTGAATGAAATTGAAGCAATCAATTTAGGGGATCCAGATAATATCAGGGAAACCAAGATAAGTGTACACTTGGAACCACAAACCAAGGAAGAAATAATCAAAGCACTGTTTGAATATAAAGATATTTTTGCTTGGTCGTATGATGACATGCCGGGTTTGAGTACCGACTTGGTAGTTCACAAATAGCCAACTGATCCAGCTTTCCCTCCCGTCAAACAGAAGTTAAGGAAGTTCAAAACCGACATGAGTGTGAAGATCAAAGAGAAAGTCACAAAGCAGCTTGATGCAAAGGTCATTCGAGTCACGCGGTATCCCACTTGGTTAGATAATGTTGTGCCAGTGCCAAAGAAAGATGGTAAGACCAGAGTGTTTGTTGATTATCATGATCTCAACAAAGAAAGTCCGAAGGATAACTTCCCATTGCCCAATATCCACATTTTGATTGATAACTGTGCCAAGCATGAGATTGGGTCTTTTGTGGATTGCTATACGGGATATCATCAAATCTTAATGGATGAGGAAGATGCGGAAAAAACGGCATTCATCACGCCGTAGGGAACATATTGCTACCGGGTCATGCCATTTGGTTTGAAAAACGCTGGGGCAACTTACATGAGGGCAATGACCACCATATTCCATGACATGATACACAAGGAGATTGAGGTTTACATAGATGATGTGATCATCAAGTCAAGAAAGCAGTCCGACCACGTCGGAGACTTGAGAAAGTTTTTCCAGAGGCTCCGCAGGTACAATCTTAAGCTCAACCCTGCGAAATGTGCATTTGGTGTTCCGTCTGGGAAACTGTTGGGGTTCATAGTCAGTCGGCGAGGCATTGAGTTGGATCCGTCAAAGATCAAAGCTATCCAAGAATTGCCACCCCCAAGGAATAAGACTGAGGTGATGAGTTTGCTCGGGCGTTTAAACTACATCAGCAGGTTTATTGCTCAACTCACGACAACTTGTGAGCCTATCTTTAAATTGCTAAAGAAAGATGTTGCGGTCAAATGGACTGATGAGTGTCAGGAGGCATTCGACAAGATCAAGAGGTACTTGTCAAACCCACCTGTGCTAGTCCCGCCGGAGCCCGGTAGGCCTTTGATTCTTTATTTGACAGTCCTGGATAATTCTTTTGGCTGTGTGTTGGGCCAACATGACATCACTGGCAAGAAGGAGTAGGCTATTTATTATCTCAGCAAGAAATTCACTTCTTATGAGGTCAAGTATACTCTCCTTGAAAGGACGTGTTGCGCCATGACTTGGGTGGCACAAAAGTTGAAGCATTATCTGTCGTCCTACACTACTTATATCATCTCTTGCATGGATCCTCTAAAGTATATTTTTCAGAAGCCTATGCCCACAGGAAGACTCGCAAAGTGGCAGATTTTGCTCACAGAGTTTGACATTGTCTATGTGACTCGGACTGCGATGAAAGCCCAAGCTTTGGACGATCACTTGGCCGAGAACCCGATGGATGAAGAATATGAGCCCTTGAAGACTTACTTTCCCGATGAAGAGGTAATGCATATTGACAAGGCTGAGCAGGATGGAAAGCCCGGTTCGAAACTCTTCTTTGATGAGGCTGCTAACATGAAAGATGTTGGAATAGGAGCCATGCTCATTTCTGAAATAGGGCACCACTACCCTGTCACGGCCCAGCTTCGTTTTTATTGTACCAACAACATGGCTGATTACGAGGCATGCATTCTGGGTTTGAGGTCAGATGTAGACATGGGATTCCAAGAAGTCTTAGTTTTGGGATATTCGGATCTGTTGGTACACCAGATTCAGGGAGAATGGGAGACTCGGTATTTAAAGCTCATACCGTATCGACAATGTTTGCATGATCTTTGCCAACGGTTCAGATCAGTAGAATTCAGGCATATTCCAAGGATCCATAATGAGGTTGCCGATGCCTTGGCTACCTTGGCGTCAATGTTACACCATCCGGACAAGGCTTATGTTGACCCTCTGCATATTCAAGTTCGTGATCAGCATGCCTACTGTAATGTGGTTGAGGAAGAACTTGATGGTGAACCGTGGTTCCATGATATCAGGGAATACATCAAGATGGAGGTGTATCCAGAACAGGATACAGGTAATCAAAAGAGAACAATTCAACGTTTGGCTAGTGGGTTTTTCTTGAGCGGGGGGATTCTGTAAAAAAGAACTCCAGATCTTGGACTGCTGAGGTGCATAGATGCTAAACAAGCCACGACTATCATGACCGAAGTGCATTCCGGAGTTTGCGGACCGCATATAAGTAGGTATGTTTGGCAAAGAAAATTCTTCGAGCAGGGTATTATTCGCTCACCATGGAACGAGATTGCATCAGCTTGGTGCGCAAGCGTCATCAATGCCATGTACACGGTGATTTGATCCATTCTCCGCCATCTGAGTTACATACAATGTCCGCACCTTGGCCTTTTGTCGCTTGGGGCATGGATGTAATTGGACCAATTGAGCCAGTAGCATCAAATGGGCACAGGTTTATTCTGGTGGCCATCGACTATTTCACTAAGTGGGTTGAAGCTATGACTTTCAAATCTGTGACCAAGAAGGCCATGGTCGATTTTGTTCATTCAAACATCATTTGCCGGTTCAGAATTCCCAAAGTAATCATCACGGACAATGGTGCTAATCTTAACAGCCATTTGATGAAAGAAGTATGCCAACAGTTCAAGATTACGCATCGTAATTCCACTCCCTATCGCCCCAAGGCAAATGGGGCTGCTGAGGCGGCTAACAAGAACATAAAGAAGATACTTCAAAAGATGGTGCAAGGTTCTAGGCAATGGCATGAAAAGTTGCCTTTTGCTTTGTTGGGTTACCGCACTACTGTTCGCACTTCAGTAGGTGCAACTCCTTATTTGTTGGTATATGGGACTGAAGCAGTTATACTCAAAAAATTTGAAATTCCATCCCTTCGAATTGTTGCTGAAGCAGGAATTGATGATGATGAGTGGGTCAAAACCCGATTGGAGCAATTAAGTCTGATTGACGAGAAAAAACTGGCGGCAGTGTGTCATGGTCAGTTGTATCAAAAGAGAATGGCAAGAGCATACAACAAGAAGGTGCGTCCCTGGAAATTTGAAGTGGGTCAGCAAGTATTGAAACGCATCCTTCCACATCAGGCGGAAGCTAAAGGCAAGTTTGCCCTGAATTGGCAGGGGCCGTTCATTGTAACAAAAGTGTTGTCCAATGGTGCTTTGTATTTAACAAATATAGAAGGCAAATGTGTAGATATGGATATCAATTCTAACGCAGTCAAAAGATATTATGTATGATTTCTTTGGTTTGTCTAATCGTGTCGTCTGTACTTGGCATGTTTTGAAGATTGGAATGACAAAGGCATTTTATTCTGCTATCTAAATCCTTTATCCTTTGTTACCCCTTTTGAGACTTATTTATTTTTTTTCATACCCCTCCTTTGGAATCAGAAGCAAAGTTCAGAAGTACAGATACAGAAAATATAAAAGAAAAGGAAAAGAGAAGAGAAAAAGAGAAAGAGAAGAATGGAAAAGAGTAAAGAAAAGAAAAGAAGGAAAAAGAACAAGGAAAAAAAAAGAAGAAGGAAAAGAAAAAAAAGAAAAAAGAAAAACAAAGCAATTCCTATGTCATGAACTACGTTCGACCTGATTCCTTTTAAGGATACGCAGGCAGCCTCACGGTTCGGTCCCATCAAAATAAAATTCAAAATTCCCCAGGCAAGGAAAGTGGGGCAGAAGTTGCGGTTTTGTAAAAGATCTGATTCCAAAAGTTGTAATTCTGAACCCATTCAAGTTGTTTTGAGCCTTTATGATATCCTTTCTTTCTAACCCTATCCAAAAGCCCACATTACGGTCCAAAGAAAGACCTTTCGATCAATCTTTGAGGGATGCCAAGTCAGGCGAGATAGAGGTATGATTCGCATCATGGGCAACACCCCGTTCTACACAAGGAAAGTGAATAAATGAGAGTCTTATTGGTGAAAACCCTCACGGGCACCGTAAGGCGATGGAAATCTGAGAGAAATTAAAATGAGAGACTCTTATTGGTGAAAACCCTCACGGGCACCGTAAGACGACGGTGAGTTGAGAGATGAACAAATGAGAGGGGTTTTTTGGTGAAAACCCTTCAGGGCGCCACAAGCCGAATATGGTTAGTGACTTTGTAAAGAGATTGGGTTATAAGGACCCCAGGCATAAAGTATGAAAACTGAAAGGTGATTGGGTGAACGGTCTGGGCTGATTAATCCAAAATGCATGTCATGATCATTGGTACCAGCTGCTTCGCTCAGATAAGTTTCTTTTCCTTTTTCTTCCTCAAACAGTCATCCTGTTTCAAATTTTCTTCTTTATTCCTAACTCTCGGAGTCATTGCATTCCATTTTCTTTGGGTCTACTTCTCTAAGTTTTTCCAGTGTTAGCCTTGTTAAGCAAGCAAGAAAGGATATCAAAGCATATTACCAACTCTCGATTGCACGAAGCAAAGTGCGGCCAAAACTTACCAGGAATAGCATGAGGCAAAATGAGAAATAAGGTGTTAGTGGGGAGTTCAAGTGGTCAAGTGGTTCCGTGAACTTGGGGAAATACAGAGGTTCAAATGGGACGGACAGAAATCAAAACAGCAGGATGAAGTTGAGGTGCTCGGGTCATTCGGGGTTCTGTTGTTGAGTTTCGATCAAAGGTCAAACAATTCTTTGCCAGCCCAAGGCAGCCAATCGAAGCAAAGCATGACAGTGGAAAGGTCACATTCAGCAAGAATGCCGCAAACTAACCACCACATTTTCAAACTGATAAAATTTTCTTTGATTGAAACAAGGGCAGGAAATTTCGTTTGTTCCGGAGGAACCCTCCGTGAGGAAAGCATGTGCCAGACAGGTTCGGCCGTAAATTTTCAGGACCCTCCTAAATAATGGGATTTAGTAAGTTTCTAAGACCTTCATAGATAACAAGATTTAGCATAAATTCTACCTTCAGGAAATATAAGTTAGCTTTGAAGTTTTCACTCTTAAGATGAGATTTAATTTTAAATTTTCAGGGCCCTCCTGGATAGCTTTTAAATTCTTAGAGCTCTTTTGGATAACATGATTCGATTAACACTTACAGATGTTCCCGGTACCAAACTGGGGCAGAAAAGTTTCTTTTGTTTTGTCTGTTTTGTTATAATTGCAGGCGCCCACCTGGAGAACAAGGAAATTCAATTAAAATTTTAAGTCGGCATCAGGCGCCCACCTGGAACACAAGGGAATACATTTCAAGTTTTGGCAATCAGGCGCCCACCTGGGAAAACAAGGGAATAAAGTTCAAGTTTTGGCAATCAGGCGCCCACCTGGAAAACAAGGGAATTCAGTTCAAGTTTTGGCAAGCAGGCGCCACCTGGATAACAAGGGAATACAGTTCAAGTTTCGGCAATCAGGCGCCCACCTGGAAAACAAGGGAATACAGTTCAAGTTTTGGCAAGCAGGCACCCACCTAGATAACAAGGGAATACAGTTCAAGTCGAAGCAACAGGCGCCCACCTGGAAAACAAGGGAATACATTTCAAGTTTTGGAAGCAGGCGCCCACCTGGAAAACAAGGGAATTCAGTTCAAGTTTTGGCATCAGGCGCCCACCTGGAAAACAAGGGAATTCATTTCAAGTTTCAGCATCAGGCGCCTGCCTGGAAAACAAGGGAATTCATTTCAGAAGTAAGCTCAAGAAAACAGCAAGAACCCGCCCGAAGAATGAGGCCGATTCAAGTTAGAAATAGCAAAAGCTCGCCTTAAGAGTACAAGTCAATAGTTCAAGATGCGCGGCAGAACCGTAGAGGTTTCAAGATCAAGTTTGAAGACTTATAGATAGGAATCTTGTAACTCATAGCTGATAGGCTTAGTTAGTCTTTTTTATTTTTTATGAAATAACAGGACCGCGGACCGGAACCTCGACGGAACGGCACCTCAATCGGCTCTCCACCTCGGTATACTCCATCACTGTTCCTATTTCTAAACTACACGTGACCTGATTCCTTTATAGCCAAGGATATGTAGGCATCTCAGATACCAGGGCTCGGTCACATTCTCCTTTCTCTTAGTTTTTGGTCTCTCTAAATAAGGTTCGGGTCGAAAAACCTGTCTCGTCGTTCTTTGTCTGAAAACTCTTCGCGTTTCCAGTCAAAGAGGAGCAGCTGTAGACATGTGATTTTTGACCCTCCCGAAGATTTTACATATTTTAGCATATAAATATTTAGTTTAAGCCTAATATCGCTATTTGAATTAGTTTTGACTCTTTTACTTATTTTATCACAAAAATGAAAATTATAAAAATATTTTCTTTTATTTAGCTAATTAATATTTTATCTAGTTACTTTTAATTTATCTACTTTACATAAAATTTAAAAAATACAAAAATAGTTCCACTTTGTTTTTAGGAATATTATTTTAATCTTTGCAATGATTTTAATCTAATTCTATTTTTATATTTTAGTATGATGTTTGAAAAATACCAAAAATAGGTTTGTTTTAACGGTTAGTCTTATTTTAATAGTTATTTTACTTAAGTAGGATTAATTGGTGAATGAGGTCGTATTTTTAGTCTTGTTCACGGAGAAAAAATAAAATTTGGGCTCAAACAACCCATTTTTAGGCCTAATTTTTGGACCTAGTCCATAATAACCCAAGCCCAATAGCCCTAAAATCCTAGACTTAGACTTAAAAGCAACCCCTAACCTAAATAATGATCAGCCGTTTTCATCACAGGACTCCCCCCCAGCCGAACTTCATCTTCTTCTTCACGGAAACCTAACAAAAAATCTAGACACACCCCATGGAGCCGTTTTTGACCAAAATAAACACACAACACCTTATCTTCTTCTTCACTAACACACAGACACCGAGAGCAGCCATTTTTTTCTGATCTTCAGCAACCTAACAGCCGCTAAACACAAACCTTAAACACCCCTGACCCCCTCTCTTCAACCAGTTACAATATTTCCCCTTCATCTTCGACACCCCACCTCTAACCAAACTCCAACTCCAGCGCCGAGGACCCCAAAAAGACCAAAAAGCTTTAGGTCACAGACAATCATAATCAGAAAAGATAGCAGGTGGGTAGCCTTGTAATTAGTGAAATCAGGACCACATATAATGTAAGTCGGTGCACTTTTTGTTGTTTTTGGAGTTTCGGAATCTGTGGCTAAAACCTCAAACCCCTGTTTGTGTAATAAAGTGTAAAAATGGGGAGGATATTTTGTGGTGGATGTTGAAGGCAGAACTTACAATTACAAATTCTGCAAAACCCAACTTGCCCTTTCTGATAACGTGAACAGTGCTGGTTCACTTCTCGACTACTACTACTCGGTTGGAAATTTAATCCTTATCGAGGGTCAAGCTTCTTGAGTTGATGTATACCTTGGAGATGCTGATTCAGTGTTCCATAAAGTCTCTTAGCCAAAGTGATGGAAGATGGCGCTATAGCTCCAACAATCCGAGTCTAGTACATTTTCTACAAGAATTGCGTTTGAGAGCCTGGCTAGTGTCACTTAATTAGCATCTTTTGAGATTGATCGTTCTTTGTCCGTGTTTGAGTTTCCGGTGTCGATTCGAGGTTTCAGTTTGCAATTTCGTTATTTCGGTCCAAGGATTGTTGCTTTGCTTAGCTCGATTGATTTGCAATCTTCGGATTTATTCATCAATAAAAGGTCCATTTCTCAATTTTCATTCTCGTTTCATTTTGTTATGATATCTTGGTGTGCATGTTGGTTGATTTGTGATTCTCTGTTGTTTGAGTAGCATGTCTTAGTTTTCATTTAAATTATTTTAATTATCTTTATTTCGATTGTGATGTATGTAGTCTTAGTTCTTGAATAAATGCTTTTAATTGGATAGATGGAAAAATTGGAGTTGTTTCTTTCTTGGCAAGGAATAAGAATGGACCATAAGGTAGGTCTTGAACCATAAGGAATTTGGGCCAAGTAATAGATCATGTTAGCTAGCCTATTTGCCCCAATAATATCTTGTTCATAAATTTGGCATCATACATCTCAAAGTATTTTAGAAAATAATTCATGAACATCATAGCTTTTTCCTTAGACGTGATTAATAATAAATCATCGTGGCTACGGGTAGGTTCCCGTGATGTAGTTATGATGCTTAATTTCTAAAATACGGGGGTACATTTATGTGACCCGGCCACAATTTAATCTTGTTAATAAAATAAACATGTTGTAGATCGTGGGTACGGTTCCCGTGACATGATTCGCAATGTGTAATCAAATAATTAGCTGTATAACAATCGTGGATTTTTAAAGCGGTAGAAAGAATAAGATGCACAATAGGTTGAAAATATGTAATTAATCGGATAATTAGGCCAATAATAACAGTTGAGCGACCGTTGTAAAACCATGGAACCCGGGAATGCCTAACACCTTCTCCCAGGTTAACAGAATTCCTTACCCAGATTTTTGTGTTCGCAGACCGTAATTAAGAGTCAAACTTTCTCGATTCGGGATTTTAACCAGTGACTTGGTACACCATAAATTATCCTAAGTGGCAACTCTGAATTTAAATAAATAACCCTGTTTCGATTATTGTCACTTTAATTGGAAAAAACTCCTCTATGCCCCTTCTCGGGGGTAGAAAAAGGAGGTGTGACAACTGCCAAATCACTTCTGGGCAGAAGGTGTAAGTACAGCATGTCACATTCTCAACCGATGTCTCATAAGGCCCATTCTGAAGAAGTCTCCTTATGAACTATGGAAAGGTAAACGTCCTAATATTAGTTACTTTCATCCCTTCGAAAGTAAGTGTTTTATTCACAATAACGGTAAGGAAAATCTTGGAAAATTCAATCCAAGAAGTGATGATGGTATTTTTCTAGGCTACTCATTAAATAGTAGATCCTGTAGAGTCTATAATAAACGCACATTATGTGTGGAAGAATCTGTACATGTTATATTTGATGAAAATAACCCCTCGGTCGAGAAAGGAATTACTGCAGGTGATGAAGATCAAGCTCAAGAAATTCAGGAGACAAGAAAATCTCAAGAGTCAACTGATAAACCTGATGCTACGATAGAGTCAACTAATGAAGTCAGTAGTAGTGTACCAGATCATTCGAAGGAGTCGACTAGTAATGTAGTTCGTCCAAATGAATGGAGAAGCGAACCTGAGTATCCTCAAAAATTCATCATAGGGGATCCAAATGAAGGAATGAAAACCAGGGGAGCTCTCAAAAAGAAAGCAAACATAGTATTAATCTCTCAGATTGAACTAAAGAAGATAGAGGAAGCTCTAAAAGACTCAAGTTGGGTGCAAGCAATGCAGGAAGAGTTAGATCAATTTGGCAAAAATCAAGTGTGGAAACTGATACCCAAACTTGAAAATGTTTCTGTAATTGGAAAAAAGTGGGTTTTCAGAAATAAACTAAATAAGGATGGAAAGGTTGTAAGGAACAAAGCCAGATTAGTTGCTCAGGGTTATTCACAACAGGAAGGAATCGACTATGACGAAACGTTCACTCCAGTAGCTCGTCTAGAGTCTATACGAATTCTTCTGGCATATGCATCGTTTAAGGGATTCAGGCTGTTTCAAATGGACGTAAAAGTGCTTTCTTGAATGGATTTATTGAGGAAGAAGTATACGTGAAGCAACCTCCTGGGTTTGTGAACTCAAAGTTTCCCTACCATGTTTATAAGCTCACCAAAGCACTATATGGACTAAAGCAAGCTCCACGAGCATGGTATGATAGACTTAGTTCATTTCTTATTGATCATGGCTTTACAAGAGGCAAAGTAGACACTACCCTGTTTATTAAAAGATCATCAGAAGGTAATCCCATTATTCAAATTTATGTTGATGATATTATATTTGGTAGTGCTAACCCTCTTATGTGCAAGGAATTTTCAAATCATATGCAAAGTGAATTCGAAATGAGCATGATGGGAGAGCTAACATTTTTCCTTGGACTTCAAATCCAACAATCTGAAGAAGGAACGCTTATATGTCAAACCAGATACACAAAGGAACTGATTCAAAAATTTGGCATGAGCAATGCTAAAGCCATTGGCACACCAATGAGTCCTTCAACGAGTCTAGACAAAGATGAACAGGGAATCCCTGTTGATGAAACTAAGTATCGTGGAATGATTGGCTCACTGCTTTATCTGACTACAAGTCGACCGGATATTATGTTTAGTGTCTATAAATGTGTCAGGTTTCAGTCAGCTCCTAAAGAGTCACATCTGACTGCAGTAAAGAGAATCATTCGCTATCTCATTGGAACTGTTTCTCATGGACTATGGTATCCTCGCTCTAACTCTTTTAAATTAGAAGGTTTTTCAGATGCCAATCTTGCAGGTGATAAGGAAGATAGAAAAAGCACAAGTGGTACGTGTCAATTATTGGGAAAGGCATTGATATCCTGGAACAGTAAAAAACAAGCATCAGTTGCATTATCTACCACTGAAGCTGAATACATCGCTATTGGACAATGCATTGCACAGTTACTATGGATGTCCCATCAACTTGGTGACTATGAACTTTCTTTTAAACCTATACAAATTTTCTGAGATAATTCAAGTGCTATTTGTCTCTCTAAAAATCATGTTCATCATTCTAGGGCAAAGCATATAGATATTAAGCATCACTTCATTAGAGATCATGTTCTTAAAGAAAATATAGAAATAACTTTTGTTGGAACAACTGATCAACTAGCGGATATCTTTACCAAGCCTTTGTTAGAAGAAAGATTTTGTTCATTAAGAAAACTTCTTGGCATTATTTGCATTAATAGTCAAAAATAGGACCTATGTGCCACTTTTTAATTTTGTATATAAAATAGTCCATATATGTTTCTTTTACTCATTAATTACGCCTCCGTTTTTCCCTCCTTTTTCCTTCTCTTTTCACATCAGTCACAGAGTTCAGAGAAGGAAAACCAATCATCGCGTCTGATCACTGACGCCTTTTCCTTTTTTGTACTCAACCGTCAGAAAACCCTTTTTATGCTGTCTTCTTGTATCAATCTTTATTGTCTCTATCGCCTTCATACCCTTCTCCGAAATCTTGCTCCACCACCAACCTCATACAATGGCTAAACAATCCAAAAATCCCTCTGCCTCCACTAGAAAGAGCACCCGCTCCAAGGGAAAACCCCCTTCTCAGCCCCCTGAACAGGTAGACCTAGGGTCCGATCACTCTGAGGGGTTTGCCTCTTCTCAGGCAGATTTCTCTGATCATTCTCAACCCTTAGGAGAAAAAGCCCTGGGTAAAAGGCTCATGGACGAACCCCCTGTCTCCTCCACTCCAAAGAAATCAAAAGTTGACCTTTCCGATTCTCTTGAGTCGGAACTCAATTTCTGGGATTCTCCTAATAGGGACTTCTTTCTTGCCCTAAAAAGACAAGCCTATTGCTCATGGAAGGGTAGTCGACCTTGATGACATGGAAGCCCTAAATTTAAGGTGAAGGACCTTTTCGTTTATCAGGGGTGGTCAAAGTTATTTTCTGTTCCCCCGCCTAAAGTCAATGAACCCTTAGTGAGAATGTTCTATGCGAATCTTCGTTCTAGTAGGTCTGATAAGTTGGAGACCTTAGTACTAGGAAAGCGTATTGTTCTTGACCGTTCCATGTTTGATTCGATTTTTTAGTACAAGTGTTCTGGTTTCCCTATGCTCTTTAAAAATTCCTGGCCCGATGATTTTGAAATTTCCTTTGATCAAGCCAAAAAATGTATTGCTGAGTGTCCATCTGAGTCCCTTCCAAACCAGCTTGGCCCTAGTGATGTTAGTTTTGAAACTCGTGTTCTAGCCCACATTGTGGCAACTACTCTGCTTCCTCGTACTGGCTCCTTTTCCACCTTCTCTCTACGAGACACTTTTCTGGTCTATTGCCTTGTGACCAAACTCAAAATCAAATTGTCCTCCTGGGTCATCAATTTCATGATTGAAAGTGCAGAAGATCCCACTAGTCTACCCTATGGAATGGCCATCACCCACATTCTGGAAGCTCACAATATTTCCATCTCTGCGTACTCCTTTACCACTATTTCAAAATCATACAACTCCGGGGCCTTTGCAAGTATGGGGTATGTGTGCGTGAAGGGCTCATGGGTCAAGAAACAAGAAAGTGATGTCAAGACTGCTCATACAGACTCCAAGCCCAAACCTTCTGCTTCCCATCCGAACCTCAGTGACTCTGACCTTGCTGAGAAAATTAGCTCCATTGGGAATCAACTCTCTGCAATCAAGGATCTTTTCATTGCCACCCAGTCCACTGTTGGCACCATTCATGATATCTCCAAGGAAACAGGGTCTAATGTCTCCAAGATATGGGTTGCAATTCTCAGAGTAAGGGAAAACGCTGTCAAGGCTTTCAAGGAGGTTCATGACAGGCTTGATGGAATGAGTGTCTCAGCCAACGCCAGCTTTGATCGACTAAAGGAGGCCATCTACAACACTCTTACCTATTTTTTGCGTCGTTAGTGTGGAAGTTTAAGATAATTTTTTTGCTGTGCTATTTTTGGACTACGATGTCAGTCGGTGGATATTTTTTTGTTGTTTTTGTTATGTTCTAACTCTACCTGTACTTTCTGCTATGGATTATGTTTATGCATGCTGTTTTGTTATTCCCTCTTTGCTGATGTCAAAAAGGGGGAGAAAGGATATATGTATTCTGTGCAGGTACATAACAAGTCGACTACATACGCCCCAAGCTACTTACTGCTCCTATTGAGGGGGAGCAAGTTTTCCTGAAGAAGTCGACTACATGCGCGTCCAGCTACTTACTGCTCCTATTGAAGGGGAGCAAACTAGAGGGAAGTCAACTGATGTTTATACATATATTATTTTGTCATCATCAAAAAGGGGGAGATTGTTAGATCTAATTTTAATGATAAAAATAATATATTTGCTCTTTGTATAGGAGCTTTTAGATAGCTGTCAAGATTGGCGAAATCAATCAGCAATGATCAAGGAACGTATGGATTGATATACAAGATTGACGGAATATATCAGAAGTCATCAAAGAAAAGAGGCGCGATTAAAGGAAGAAGCAATCAATCATGAAGATACTGACGGGATCAATCAAGGCTAAACTAAAGGAATCAAATAAATCAAGATCTCGCTTAATATTCAATCAAGTGTCTAAATATGGAGGATCAAGATTCGGGTCGTTGCAGAACAACTTTATTCTTGGAAAGAATCAATCTCTTTCCAATGATCAAATCTCTTGGGTTGGCAAATCTTTCAAGAATTCAAGCCTCTCTCAAAGTATTTAAACCTATAATCACACCTTAGCAAAATATACTTTGATCGAACCAAACACCCTCTCTTTGTTCTACTGCAAACAAACATTGTAGCTCTCTAAGACCTGCTGTGTAACAAGTTAGAGAAGAAAGAGAGAACAACACTGGTGAGGCATTGTATCAAAAGAGACGAGTGATATAGGAACTTAGCTATCACATCATTCTCCTTGTACTCGAAGAAACTCATTCACTAAAGAGAACTCCTTGCAACCCAAGGGGACTGGACTAGGATTCACATTGAATCCGAACCAGTATAAAAATTCTGGTGTCTTTAATTCCTGCATTTAAATTCAGTATCTTATAGTCGACTAATTGAAAAACTAGTCAACTAACAGCGATTAAGTTTAAAAATAAACAATTCACCTCCCCTCTTGTACTTTCAGATTCCACCACCAGTTCAATCGTATCTAGCCATAATTAACTTAATAACGTCAATAAACGCTAAAGAAACCAATTCCAATGCATAATCAAAGATTTCCCAATATTTTCTCCAAAAAGTCAAAAATCGACCCCTGGCCCGCTTGGTCAAAACTCGAAGTTCGGACCAAAACCCGATTATCCATTCACCCCCGAGCCCGAATATGCAATTGGTTTTGGAATCCGACCTCAAATTGAGGTCCAAATCCCCAAATTCTAAAATTTCTAAATCCTACCCAAAACACCCAATTTTTCCATGAAAATCCCTAGATTTTATGATGAAATCTTGTGAAAAGATGAAATAGATTGAAGGAAATGAGTTAGAAATCGTTTACCTATGATTTGGAGAAGAACTCCTCTGTAGAAAATTGCCTATGAGAGCTTAGGGTTTAAAAATTTGAGAAATGATTTCAAAATCCCGTCTAAGTTATGTTTTACACAGTTGCAGGTATCGCATTTGCGATCACAAGTTCGCAAATGCGAACTCGAAAATGCGACCATGGCTTCGCAAATGCGAAGCTTGGCCTGGCCTGCTGCCTTCGCAAATGCGAACAATTGTTCGCAAATGCGGTCACTGTGCAAGTCGCAATTGCGACGATAAACTTCGCAAATGCGATGATTCTTCGCAAATGCGGTGCTCGCATTTGCGAGCCACACTTCGCAAATCTGCTACACACCAGTAATTTCCTTAAGGCTCAAAACACTCCGTAGCCTATTCAAAACTCATCCGAGCCCTCGGGGCTCCAAACCGAACATGCACGCAAGTCTTAAAACATCATACGAACTTGCTCGCGCGATCAAGTCGCCAAAATAACATCTAGAACTATGAATTCAACACCAAAACTCATGAAATTCTCATGATAGTTCAAACTTTCTAATTTCTCAATCAATGGTCCGAATCACGTCAAATCACTTCCGTTTTTTACCAAATTTCACAATAAGGCTTAAAATTATAACGAACATGTACCGGGCTCCGGAACCAAAATACTGGCCCGATACCAACAATATCAAACATTATTAAATTTCCAAAAACCATCATCTTTTTCAGTTAATAATTTTTTTCAAAAATTCATTTNCCTCCAAAGTATTCTTTCAGTTTTCTAGAACAAAAATCAGAAGTTTCGAAATTCAAAAGCCAAAAACAACAGAAATTACAGAAAAATCCAAAAAATATTGTTTGCTCAATTTCTTAGGTTAATTTCAAGTTTTAGTGGTTGACTTGCATCTTTTAGCCCAATTTCTGGTAGCTGAAATTCAGAAGAGTCCTGGTTCAAGTAGGATTTGAGTTCAATCAAGTCAGTGTTGGGGCAACTTATTAGGTGTTGTTTGCTGTGATGTATTCCTGGGTTTTGTGAAGTGTCTTGGTTTAAAATTATTCCTGAACTTGCTGTGTTGATTGAGTTAATACTGGATTTCAACTTCTTCCTGGGCTGCTGTTGCAAACTGCCACTGCTACTGATCTTTTCCTTTGCTTATTTGCAATTACCAGGTACACATTTGAATCTGCCCTGCTGTAACATTAAGCTTGAAATGGAATACAAATGTTCATCTGTTTGATCTTGAGGTGTGCTGTTTGGACTGTGGTGTATTGATAGTTAAATAGGTGTATTGAAGTGTTGAATCAATTTTGTAGTATGTATGTAAATACTGGACTATTAACTGGACTGTATAACTGGACTATTCGTATGGACTGTGCAGTGAGATTTGATTCTAAGTATAGCAATTCGCATGTTGGAACCTAATGTCTATTTTCTGCAATGAGATTTATGATTGGACTATTTCGATTTTTGTTTCATGTCAATAGGATTGCCTTAGCAGTTATTTGTATGAACTTTTGGACTTGAACCTCTTAAGTTTGATATCTCCATATTATTAGTAATCACCTTAGTCTATGTTATCCCGTATATATTTCTGAAATTAGTTGCAGCCAGTAGTAGATACAATGGAACAACTTGAAAGAGGTTCGTTAGCATTTCTCCGTGTGAACTCGCTTAAGTTCCCGTACTAATAGTTGCTAACAGACATTAGCTTAAATAGTCACCACCAAACATTAAAGCTCCTGGTGCATTTACTGATGCATAATGAAGTAAGTATAAAACCAGCAAAATAATTGCCTGATTTACTGATGCATTGGCATAATTCTCTAGTATACATATAAAGTGCATTCTAACGTGGTCCTGAGCTGTTCGATAAGCTGAACTGGACGGGCCATCTGGGCTTGTTCTCATTGGATGAAGCATCTGTCCAGTCAGCCTTTCCCGTTATCAAGAAACACTAAAATGGCATTGGGCCAAAACTAAAGCCCAATTTTATCCAAAATTTACTGACCCAATATAGAAAGGTTATAGCCACTTTAGGATTCCCTTTAAAACAAATGATAAACGAGACGAGCCTCGCCGAATAAAACACACAAATTGCGGGGCCCTCATTAATTGCTTATATCAAAATATTTAGACTTCGGGATGTGCCATTTAGCGAATTTCATGGCTCCCCGCACAGTTAATAAACGCGTAGCTACTTTAGGCGCGCATTTTAAATAAAATCACCTTCCTAAAACACGGGTGCACATTTATGTGACCCAAATCCAAATCTCAACGAAGTCGAAATGTGTTAACAATCACGGGTGCACTGGTGCGACGTGGTTTGAGGCGCATTTCCACGACGTTGCAATTCGTTTAAAAATCGAATAAATAAAAAATGAAAGCGGTTTATTAATAAAAGCACATTTCGAAATCAGATAAAATCAAATACAATAGTTGAGCGACCGTGCTAGAACCACGGAACCCGGGAATGCCTAACACCTTCTCCCGGGTTAACAGAATTCCTTACTCGGATTTCTGGTTCGCTGACTATTAACAGAGTCATAATTTCCTCGGTTCGGGATTCAACCGGTGACTTGGGACACCATTAAACTCCCAAGTGGCGACTCTGAATTTTAATAATAAATCCCGTTCCGATTGTCCTTTAAGTGGAAAAACTCCTATACACCGTTTGCGGGGGTGTAGTAAATAAAAAGGAGGTATGATAACTATCTGTATACGGACGGGATTGGGAGGCCCGATTCCGTGGTCATTGCGCCTCTCCCTTAGCCTCGAAAGGGCCTCGAAGATCCAGGGACGC
This sequence comes from Nicotiana attenuata, assembly GCF_001879085.1. Lineage (NCBI taxonomy): Eukaryota > Viridiplantae > Streptophyta > Magnoliopsida > Solanales > Solanaceae > Nicotiana > Nicotiana attenuata. Next base: position 133,800 of record NW_017670916.1, on the reverse strand, counting down.
AGCAAAAGAGCTTCCACCTCAAAGGCTCTTCACACTCGACCTCGACGCAGCATGAGTCTGTGATTATCAAGGGTAAGCGGGAAGTTCCCTAGGTATGTGGACCGAACTAACATCACTTGCAAGAATAGTAGCAGTCTACGCTAGATTACTAGGTATATGTGCCAGCTACCCTACTTTGTAATAAATGCTATTGTGCCATGAATGGCTTCCCCTTTCATATAAAAAGGGGGTCCTTATCATCTATCTGATGCTCAATATTGAATACAAAGAACATTCTCTCTGCTCTCTAACATATTCTGCTAAGCTCTTTACTTCCATTTATTGCTTACATTCATTGGGTTCTATTTATTATTCTTCATTTATTGCTTATCATTGATCATAAATAGCCATCATTGAACTTATCATAACTGTTAGTCCCTCTATCGACTGCCCACGGCAAGATAAAGGACTCGACCTCGAGGCCCCGAATAAGCAAGCTCGAAGCCCTGCTTGTCAGCCTAGTGGTTCGGTTATTGTCTTGTTTCCAAGCCCTTATCTCGTTTTCTAATCTCTTACTCAGCATCCATCGCTTAATAACCAACATAAAAATAGATCACGTATTTTTAGAACCACAAAATGAAATTTAATTATAATTACCATTTTCACGGTAAACAATCTGCAATGCTTTGTTATGACTCAATCCTTCTGGCGGCAGCTCATCTTCATCGAAAGTGATCTTGTGACTCTCCAATACATGTCCTACCATGTTTTCTATCTCTCCACTAGTGATACCAGTAGGTACGTAAGCTTCACTCAATACCTTTATCAAGGCGTTCTTGTGTGCATCTGAATTTTGTAACAGCAACAGGATGGATATTTGGGCAGGATCTTGTTTAGGTGATCAATAACAGAATACTCCCTCGCGTTTACTTTACTCCAAGATCATCAGTACCCATCTCCATGACAGGTGGTTTTGGTGCGGTTTCTTTACTCGTTCCTCTATGATTTTCTGACATGTAGACCCTACTAGTTCTGGTCATCTCCTAGGCTGCACCCATCTCTTTCATATTGGATTTTCCTTTTCTCCTTGACTCCACTATGTAATCCCATGGAAGAATATTAGACTTGTAGGACGACGATGGAGCTACGATCACAGTGAAGGATGTAGCTACCTCGACCTCGAACGGTGCCTTGGTCTGCACCACAATCGGCTAGAGTTTCACAGGAGATTTCATGGGAGTGTCTCCCTCTCGGATAAGCCTAATGGATCCTTTCTATTCCCATTCTTCATCACTCTCAATTATATTCACCACTTCACCCATGTGATCAGGAAGTGGGTTATTGCGGACATTCGGTACGGACACCTTCGCCTGTATAACCTTGGTTTCAATCAATGTCTGGATTTTATCTTTCAATATGCGCCATTCCTCGATAGTATGTCCCTTCAAAACTTGAGTGATAGGCACAAGTTGTGTTGGGGGTTACCCTCTGAGAAGGGTTTTCAATAGCAGTTGCAGGAATGGGAACGACAAAACCAATGACCTTCAGTCTCTCATATAATTGGGCTATAGGCTCGGCGATTAGGGGTGTATTTTCTAGGAGTTCTGCGGTCGAAGTTTGGTCAGGGTTTTGCGTATTTTTGGCGGGCGGGAGGAGGTGAATAGTATTATACTAGCTAGGCATTGTAGGTATGATAGGTGGTGGCGGAGTAATGGTATTTTGGAGGAGAGGGTTGGTATGTTGGTAGAGATGTCTGATAGGCAAGGGGAGTTTTAGGGCCCTGGTCTACCATCAGGGCACCCACTTTCTTCTTCTTCGAAATGCCCCCAGACTGTTAGGCTTTATTGGTATCTTATAGCGCTGTAAAGTTGGTAACCATACCAACTTAATGCCCTCTTCTAGTGACGGCCTCTGATCTCCAGCGAGTAGCATACTCACGGAAGTTCCATGTTGGCTTCTTCTTGAAGCTCTGGATGTAGAAAACGTCTGTTGCATTTTCTATGTTGAAACAAAATCTATCCATGAAGTCAGATGCCATACTTACCCAGTTAGCCCACTTCTTTGGATTCTGGCTAATGTACCAGGATAAAGCATCCCTGGTGAGACTTCGCATGAAAAACTTCATGAGGGCTTGTTCGTTCTTGCCCACTCGGACGAGCTTATCAGAGTAGGTCCTTAAATGAACCTTGGGATCACCAGTGCCAGCAAGCATTTCAAACATAGGAGGTTTGTAATCCTTTGGTAGCTCCTCGTCTGGCTTGATACACAGATCTTCATAATTCAAACCTTACACACCTTTTCCACCCTCAACACTCTAGACTCTTCCTATCAACTTCTTTAGTTTTTTAGCCAAATTCTGGATGAGCAAGTCCTTCTCAACTAGTTTGGGTATGTATAGTGTTTTATGTGGGGTGTGTGCTAGGGTTTGCACATATATAGGGTTGCCTGGGTGCGTCCCTAGGACTTGAGTATATCGGTGATCATTAATTGAGGTTTGTGATGGATCGGGGTTAGGTTGTGGAATATTTTGAGGAGTATGATAAGTAGTTGTTTATGGTACTGGGTCGTGTGATGGCGGTGTTTCTTAGGGGTTTGTAATGGTGGAGGGTTAATGCTTTGAGGTGGTGTAGGGTTGTGGTATTGATGCATTGTGGGAGGGTTTTGTGGAGCTAAGGGTGGTGGATTTTGGGTTTCTGTGTTTTGGGGCGGCGTTTGATTCTAGGTGGTGGTGTTCTGGTGGTTGATATTGTGGACATTTAGAGTAAGGGAGAGGTTTGCAAGATTTTGGACTTGCTAATGCTCGCCTTGTAGCTCCAAGATTTTCTTCTCCAATCGTAGAACAACCTCATTTTGTCCTGGCGTACTTCCGTCTGAAATCTTGACATTCTCTGCTATATTAGCGTTGTCCTTTTGATTACCACTCGGATCGTCTATCTTTCCTTTGCCTTCGCTTTTGCTTTTGGGGTCGTTAGATGGAGGACCTCTGGATCAGGGGTGGTATGTTGACTATGCTAGAATACACGAACCAACCTTTGGGGCTGGAAATAATCAAAAGAAAGAAAACAAAAGGTAACCAAGTCTATAAGATGAAATAAAAGAGTGTTTGCAATATTTAATCAAGTAACACGTAGGGCATGCAATAGTTCGGGTCTTAATTTGGGGACCTCATTGTGCCCGAGGTAGGCCTAAGCGATAAGTATACTTGGAGAAAATTTATGCCAACGTTGTCTCATTCCATTAATGCAAAAAATGAATCAAACCAATCTTTACTAAATCGAAATAATAGTATGAAGTCACTAATGGCATGAAGCCTCATACATCGAAATCTAATGAAATCTAACTAGAAAGATAAAGAAAACTTCCTCCTATTCTATTTGGTCCCAGAATGACCTTCTCCATGCTTTGCTCTTTTGACTCCATCAATCATACTTCCCAGGTCACGCATGTCGAGCATCAAGTAAACCATAGACAGCTTCCCTCCTTCATCATAGCCCATACCTTGGCAGTCCCAAATCCTCTTTATCATCTTTCCCTCCAACTCCATTAACCCTTATTCTAAGTGCTCCAACCTCTCTGTCGACATGTTCGCAATCTCCTTTCATTCTTTGATCGCCTCCATATCCATCTTATGATGTTCCAGATGGTTGGCCTCAGATTCAAACAGATTCAAACACTCTTCTGCGTAGCCTCTTGTACATTATCTGAGCCTCTGCCACCTCATCTATGATTCTATCTTTCAGATTGACTCTTCTGCGTAGCCTCTTGTACATTATCTGAGCCTCTGCCACCTCATCTATGATTCTATCTTTCAGATTGACCCCCGCTTTGATGTCCCCGGTTATTTTGCCCCCCAACCATGAAAGATAGTAATACATGTGATCGGCATAGGTACCTGTCTTGTTCAATAGTCTCTCCATCAACAATGATCTTTTGGATCGACATATGCTGGGCCTCAGACGTGAATGGAATGACGTCTCCTTTGAAGTCTGCCTTATACTGAGCCATATTAGAAACCCAAGGTATGACGTACTTCTTCCCAGCTTGCCTCATTACCCTTATAGGAGCATAAGGGTAAATGCCTCGTAACCCAATCAACACCAAATGATGGTCCCTTTGGACCTGATGATGAACTTTCTACTAGGAAACCACTCGAACATCCAATGCACTTGTTCGTCGGTCAGATTACTGAAGAAACGTATGCAACCTCCAGCTTTCCCAACCTTTGCAAACCTATACGGAGCAAGTGTCATCCTCTTTGGATGATGAGTGGCGATGTAGTCATTCAGTTGTCTACGTGAGAGCTCCTGGCGCTAGCCCCTCTGAAAATGCTCTAGCAGCCAAACCTATAGTAGAAGATTGCAACCCTCAAAATGTTTAAACCCATGTTTGCATGGATCCAAGGCTCAGTACATCTCAGCTAGTAGCATAGGAATGATGGTGTATTTATGCTCGTCGATCCCTTCCATCACGGTCATGGCGACCATGGCCAAACGAGTGTGGATTTTCCCTCATTGCATTGCAAAAATTAGCAAACTCAATAATCAAACTATGAAGACATAAACTCGGTGGTGAACCCATCCCAAGAAGCCAATAGCCAACTCCTCATGATGCAAGCGGTATGACTTGTTATGCCCATACCACTCATAGAGAAGCTCGAAAGGGCTGTAGGATTTCTTCAAGCAAACCAACTCGTCATTCTTCTTGAATCCTAACAATTTCGAAAAACCACGTGGAGTACGATTTTCTGGCACCAACAGACTCAGACTACCCAATTGAAGGTTGGCGAAACCCCCTATTTCTTCTCGAAGGTGGGTCATTTCTGTATTGCCAAATCGGAATATAACTCTCTTTCATCCCAAAACATAGTGGCTGCCTCAATTAATTCTCTTTTTGGTCGAATGTTCAACAAAATGACCGGAAATTACCCAATACCCTTCTTATGTGGTTTCTATCATGGAGGAAGGTCATTCCACCAATCAATTAGTAGAGGTGGGATATTCTGGACCATGCCAAACATGGGAATTTCGTACTTCATTTTCTGCAAACAAATAAAAAGTTAACCCTTTCCCCCACTAGATTCGATTATACGCAATAATGGTCAACATGTTGGCACATTTTCTCCATGCAATGCATATAACATGATCGTGTCCTTTGGGATTGTGAAAATCCCTTTGGACTTTGGACAAGGCATATCTAAGAGGATTAATACATCAATGACGTTTTAATCCATACTAGGTTTAACATGATACATGTACATTTTAAATCATAGTGGGGTTTGTAAGAGGGTCTAGACTGATATCTCAAGTGGACTACTTGAGAGGGAAAGGCACGAGACCGTCGACTGCACCGTTTATCGACTAGACTACCGCCAATAAGCCTTTCCGATTTTAAAAGGTTTTTTTTAGGAAAGTGCGAACACTCATCAAGCGCCACTATGTTGATAATAGGCAGGTGTGGAGTATGATGTTGAAAGCATGCAACTATGTGCAAAATATCATGTTGCCAGATATTTTGCATGGTGAAAGCATGTAAGGGTAGTAAATAATGCGATGAAAAATTAATAATAGAAAGAAGGGAAAAGGGAAAGACAAAGGAGAGTAGTTAGCATAGTTTACAAAAAAATCCGGGAACATAATTAAATGAAGCAAATAGAGGAGATAGGGACGGGAGATCCATGATATAGCAATTTCAAGAAAATAAGGGGAGTAGGAAGAGGGATGTACGTGAAAGAAGTCAAACAATCCACACAAATTAAAATTCATTATGGTAAGAGCCTAAGTATATCCCCAGCAGAGTCACCATGCTATCGCACCCCATTTTCTCGCGAAAGTAGGTTTCGACGTGTGAAAACTTTTTTAATGGGTGTTAAAAGAGAAGAGTCGCTACTTAACGATTTTGAGGTGCATTAGAGCACCTATTTGCAAATAACTCTATTTTAACTAGTCCATGTCACCAAAATTCGGGTAAGAGCTCAAATTACCTCAAAGAGAAGGGGTTAGGCACTCTTCGAGGTCCACAACTCTGGGTCCCGACCGAATTTTACGCTATGAGGGGATTACTTGAATTACAATTATCCTATGTGATCATATACGTTAAAGAAGGACAAGGAACCTAAATTTACATGACAAACAAATTGCACGTAGGAAAAGAAAGCAGATTATACATAATAATTGATACAATCTTTGAAGATTACAAGATATGGCCAAATTTAACCTAAGTTTCAAACAAGAAAACAAACAAAACTGTGGGGAGGGGGGGTCCTAAGTATTTTAGCCTAAAGGATTACTCTGTGCAATATAAACAATACTTCGCAACTCCGTTAAATGTAACGCTTGCTCATATTATTCAACGGGCACAGACTATCATCTCCAGCTATCCAATTACTACCTTAATGTCACGACCCAAGTTTGCCCTCCGTGAACTGTCGTGACGGCACCTAGTTTCTACGACTAGGTAAGCCTAACAAATTGCGAAAAAAAGAAAAAAAACGAAATACGAAACTAGCAAGAGTTGCGGTTAATAAATAAAACGTTTAAGATGCCGCTCAGCATATACAAATGCACACTCTCAAAACTGAATCAACTCCCAAAACCCGAAATCTCATGAAATCACAAGTTGTAGGTGCTACATAGTGCTCTAACTCCAGAATGTCTAATCAAAAGAAAGTACAGAAGGTCTATAGCTAAAAGGAAGAATAGAGAGGGACTCCTCGGTCTGCGAACGCGACAGATATACCTCGAAGTCTCTGAAGATCGCCTCGCCTCACTGATAGTATGGCTAAGCCGAAGAACCTGGATCTGCACACGAAAAACATGTGCAGGAAAGGGCATGAGTACACCACAGCGATACCCAGTAAATGCCAAGCCTAACCTCGGTCGATTAGTGACGAGGAAAGTCAGGGCCCCACTGGTTATATATATAACACAAGATAAAGCAGTATAAAATGCGACAAGATAATTAAAATAATAACAGTTGATAACGAAATAAAATCATAGAAATAATGTAACTCAGCGCACAGAGATAGCAACAGGGGATCTCCCAGGATATCGTCCTGTAGTCCCAAATGTAAATATCCATAGGATCTCCCGGTATACTGTCCCGTACTCCAATTCAAAATTATGCAGGGGATACTCCTGGAGTACCTATTCGTATTCCCAAAGTCAATATCAAGTACAGGGGATCTCCCGGGTGCCATCCCGTAGTCCCAAATGTAAACGTGTAGGGGGATCTCCTGGAGTACCGCTCTGTAGTCCCAAAGTAAACATGCAGGGGGATCTCCCGGGATATCGTCTCGTAGTCCCAAAGTAAACACACAGCAGTATCAAGAAAGAGTCTACAGTTCTATTCGAGAATAAACAGAAATTCTACTCTAAACATACTGCACAGAATACAAGTAAGCAATTAAAGCAGGTAAGCCAATTAGATCACATAAGCATGCTTTTCCTAAACTAAACAAGAGGCTTCAAGTACAGGTATTGCTAAATTTCAAGAAAACATAGATATTTACTTAATGAAAACGGGGTTTTTCCAACATTTAGCCCGTGTACGCTCTCGTCACCTCACGTACACGGCATACATATAACAACAATACCAAATCCTACGGGGAGTTCCCCCACACAACCTTAGACAATCCACTTACCTCGAACCAGCTCAAAATCAATCTGAAACTACGGTCTTGCCACGAGTATCCAACTCCGAGTGGCCCAAATCTAATCAAATAAATTGCATAATGTAAATATAACTTTAAGTAACTTATTTAACTAATGAATTCGAAGCTAACACGCGAAATTAAGAAAATTGCCCCAAAAAGTCCCCCCGGGCCCACGCGTTGGAATTGGGTAAAATTTACAAATTCTGAACACCCAATCACTCACGAGCACACTCAAACAAAAATAGTCAAAATCCGACGTCAAAATCTCACTCAAAACTCGTATTCTCATTTGGGGAACTTTCCTCCCATTTCCAAACTTTTATACCCCAAAATTCTTAATTAGAAGAGGAAAAGAACAATAGATTATAGTACTAAGATCAAAATCGAGATAGAAAACGTTACCCAATGATTCTCCTTCAAAAAACCCTCGAAAAATCGTCTCCCATTGAGCTCCAATTCGATTTTTGTGTTATGGAATCTCAACCCTCGAATTTTCTATATCTGCCCAGCGATTTCCGCTTCTGTGGTCCCGCTTCTGCGGCTAGGGACTCGTACCTACGAGATTTCATTGAACGGCTATAAACCGCACCTGCACGACCTTCTCCGCAGATGCGGTCCGCTTCTACAGTCCAATAACCGCATCTGCGGTCACTGGCCAATAGTGCCAAAATCGCACCTGCGATTCACTCCATCGCATCTGTGGGCCGCACCTGCGGGCTCCTCACCGCAGGTGCGAAAATACCGGAAGCAGCAACCTTCAGATTTTGCCTAAGTCCAACATCACCTCTATAAAGCATCCGAGACTCACCCGAGGCCCCCAGGACCTAAACCAAATATACCATCCAATCCTAAAACATCATACGGACTCATTCCAACTCTCGTATCACATCAAACAACGCTAAATCTACGAATCACCCTCCAATTAGAGCCTAAGGAACTTGAAATTTCAAGAATCCTACACTCGATGATAAAACCAACCAAACCAAGTCCGATTGACACCAAAATTTGCACACAAATCATATTCAACACTACGGAGTTATTCCAACTCTCAGAATCGGATTTTGACCCCGATATCAAAATTTCACTATCTCCGAAAACTTCAAAAATTCAACTTTCGGCATTTCAAGCCTAAATAAGCCACGGACCTCCAAAACACAATCCGAACACGCCCCTAAGCTTGAAATCACTCAACGGAGCTAACGAGATCGACAGAATTCCATTCCGAGGTTGTCTTCACACCGTTCCGACTACGGTCCAAATTTTAAAGCTTAAACTCTCATTTAGGAACTAAGTGTCCCAAAATACTCCAAAACTCATAAAAAATCTTCCCGACAACTCACAATAGCAGAAACGAACACGGGGAAAGCAGTTAATAGGGGATTGGGGCATTAATTCACAAAACGACCAGCCAGGTCATTACATCCTCCCCCTCTTAAAACATTCGTTCGTCCTCGAACGAGCATAGAGACGTACCTGAAGTGGTGAAAAGATGAGGGTAACGGCTGCGCATATCCTGCTCGGTCTCCCACGTCGCCTCCTTGATCGGCTGACCCCGCCATTAAACCTTCACTGATGCGATATTCTTTGACCTCAGCTTTCGAACCTGCCTGTCCTATATTGCCACTAGCTCCTCAATCTAAGATAGATCCTTGTCCAGCAGGACTGAACTGAAATCCAACACGTGTGACGGATCACCGTGATACTTCCAGAGCAGCGAAACATGAAATACCGGATGAACTCCTGCCAAGTTGGGAGGTAAGGCAAGCTCATAAGAAACTCCCCAACACGTCTCAATACCTCAAAAGGACCAATAAACCATACTCAATTTCCCTTTCTTCCCAAATATCATAACGCCCTTCATAGGCGAAACCGAAGCAAGACCCGCTCTCTAACCATATAGTAAACATCACGAACCTTCCGGTTTGCATAACTCTTCTGTTTGGACTGGGTTGTACAGAGTCTATCCTGAATCACCTTAACCTTCTCCAAGGCATCCTGAACCAAGTCTGTGCCCAATAATCTGGCCTCACACGGCTCAAACCAAACCACCGGGGATCTACACCGCCTACCATACAAAGCCTCATACGGTGCCATCTGAATGCTGGACTGACAACTGTTGTTGTACGTAAACTCCGCTAGTGGAAAAAACTGATCGCAAAAACCTCCAAACTCCATCACACACGCACGGAGTATATCCTCAAGAATCTGAATAGTGCGCTCGGACTGTCCGTCCGTCTGGGGTGAAATGCTGTGCTCAACTCCACCCAAGTGCCCAACTCATGCTGTACAGCCCTCCAAAACTGCGATGTGAACTGAGTACCTCTGTCTGATATGATGGAAACTGGAAAACCATGCAGACGAACAATCTCCCAAATATAAATCTCCGCCAACCGCTCCGAAGAATAGGTAGTACACAAAGGAATGAAATGCGTGGACTTGGTCAGCCGATCCACAATCACCCAAATGGCATTGAACTACTTCAAAGTTCGTGGGAGCCCAACTACGAAGTCCTTGGTGATCCGCTCCCACTTCCACTCTGGAGTCTCTATCTGCTGAAGCAAACCACTCGGTCTCTGGTGCTCATACTTTACCTACTGACAATTGAGGCACCGAGCTACGAACCCAACTATATCCTTCTTCATCCGCCTACACCAATAGTGCTGCCTCAAATCCTGGTACATCTTCGTGGCACCCGGATGGATGGAATACCGCGAACTATGGGCCTCCTCTAGAATCAACTCCCGAAGCCCATCAACATTGGGTACACAAATCTGACCCTGTATTCTCAATACCCCGTCATCACCAATGGTCACATCTCTGGCATCACATGCAGAACCTTGTCTTTGAGGACAAGCAAATGAGGGTCATCAAACTGACGGATTCGATCAAACAAGGAAGACCAAGAAACCACACAAGCAAGGACCCGACTGGGCTCCGAAAGATCCAATCTTACAAACTGACTGGATAAGGCCTGAACATCCATCGCCATGGGCCTCACCGCTGCTGGTAGGTAAGCCAAACTCTCCGCCCGGCGACTCAAAGCCTCGGCCACCACATTGGCCTTGCCCGGGTGATATAAGATAGTGATATCATAGTCCTTCAGCAGCTCTAACCACCTCCTATGGCGCAAATTAAGGTCCTTCTTCTTGAACAGATGCTGCAAACTCCGGTGATCAGTATAAATCTCACAATGCACCCCGTACAAATAATGACGCCATATCTTCAAGGCGTGAACAATAGCAGCTAACTCGAGATCATGGACAGGATAATTCTTCTCATGTACTTTCAACTGTCTGGACGCGTAGGCAATCACCCTACCGTCCTGCATCAATACCGCTCCAAGGCCAATCCTTGAGGCATCACAATAGACAGTATAAAACCCCGAACTGGTAGGCAATATCAAAACTGGAGTTGTAGTCAAAGCTCTCTTGAGCTTCTGGAAGCTCTCCTCACACTCTTTCGTCCACTGGAACGGAACACCCTTCTGGGTCAGCCTGGTCATAGGTGCTGCAATGGATGAAAATCCCTCAACNTTAAAAATTTGAGAAATGATTTTCAAAATCCCGTCTAAGTTATGTTTTACACAGTTGCAGGTATCGCATTTGCGATCACAAGTTCGCAAATGCGAACTCGAAAATGCGACCATGGCTTCGCAAATGCGAAGCTTGGCCTGGCCTGCTGCCTTCGCAAATGCGAACAATTGTTCGCAAATGCGGTCACTGTGCAAGTCGCAATTGCGACGATAAACTTCGCAAATGCGATGATTCTTCGCAAATGCGGTGCTCGCATTTGCGAGCCACACTTCGCAAATCTGCTACACACCAGTAATTTCCTTAAGGCTCAAAACACTCCGTAGCCTATTCAAAACTCATCCGAGCCCTCGGGGCTCCAAACCGAACATGCACGCAAGTCTTAAAACATCATACGAACTTGCTCGCGCGATCAAGTCGCCAAAATAACATCTAGAACTATGAATTCAACACCAAAACTCATGAAATTCTCATGATAGTTCAAACTTTCTAATTTCTCAATCAATGGTCCGAATCACGTCAAATCACTTCCGTTTTTTACCAAATTTCACAATAAGGCTTAAAATTATAACGAACATGTACCGGGCTCCGGAACCAAAATACTGGCCCGATACCAACAATATCAAACATTATTAAATTTCCAAAAACCATCATCTTTTTCAGTTAATAATTTTTTTCAAAAATTCATTTCTCAGGCTAGGGACCTCGGAATTCACTTCCGGGCATACGTCCAAGTCCCATATTTTACTACGGACCGCCAGAATACGGGTCCGAATCCTTTTACCCAAAATGTCGACCGAAGTCAATTAAAATCATCTTTTCTTAAATTTTTCACATAAAAGCTTTCCGGATACGCGCCCGGACTGCGTACGCAAATCAAAGAGAAATAAAATGAGGTTTTCAAGGCCTCGGAACACGGATTCGGATTCTAAAACAAAAGATGACCCTTTGGGTCATCACATAAAAGCTTAAGGGGTAAAAGCTTTGTGGGGCCATGACATTTGTGTGGTTATAAAAGCTTTTCATTGATGATAAAATGGGTAAAATGAATAGTAAAGTTGAATTAGTTCCAAATTTAGAAATGTGTCATTTATTTTGGAACAGACTAAAAAGAAAAGTACCTCATCTAATTTGAAACGGAGGGAGTATTATTCTTGAACTTCTTTCACGCTCATGTCACATTATACCGTTAAAATAAGGAAAATTATGCAATACATCAAACGTGTACATTGTATTTATCATTCCTAGCTATACTTTTAGCAAATTTATCATTCGTGGCTATATTTGAATTTTATTGCAAATCCATGAAAGAACAGAACGATTGTTTTGAACTAGAATAACAGAGAAACAAGCTCTCGTAGCTCAGTTGGTTACGGCACTCGCTTAATAAGCTTAGGTCTTGAGTTTGACTTTCAATAAAAGCATTTTATTTTTCTGTATTTCATCTTGGGCGCAAAAAGGTAATTAGGCAAACTGCAGTAACTAAGCTCTAATTCATAGTACTTTATGAAAATTCCTCTGTAAAATCCTAATCCAATCCAATATAACACAATCTATTTGTTAACATGGATATTGGTCTTCGTCCAAAGTTTATAAATCCCTACTTTGAAATTCATAAAATAGTTAGACTAAAGCTATTCCTAATTACATATACTGTCAAAAAGATTGTTAAACTAATAGGTATGTTCAAAGTTCGGTTGCACTGGAAAATTCACTTGGATGAAAAAGACTAGTAAATCTAATGCAATCAGTAAAACTATATAAAGAGTACGTATTTCAAGCTAAAGTTTAAACATTCAGCTATTTTATAATTCAGCATAGCAATTTCAGGTAATAGTAACTACTGTTGGATTTTGTTAATTAAAACAAAAGAGGTGTGAATGGAAAATGGTGGAAAAAGAAATGTAGGGAAATGAAATTTTGAATTAGTCCCTTTTTGGATAGGAAGAGGAAAATTCTTATGCTTATATATAGAAGCACTTCTTCTAGCTCTTAAAGAGTTGAGAAGAGAGCAAGCCTCGCGCCGTCGTTGTCGCTCGCTCGGCTTCGGCTTCGAATTTTCGACCAAATTTATTTTTTATTTCCGTTATTTAATATTTCCTTTCCTAATATTGTTTGCGCGGAAAAATATTAAATTCGCAGCATTACCTCCAACGGTCAAATTCGCGACCAGCCATTTCGTTTAACCAAAATTCTGTCGAATAGACTTCAAACGAACAGGGTCCTTTGCATATGTTGCGACAAAACTCTGTTGGCTACAAATAGAGAGGCTTAGCCTCATTTTTCACCACCGAAAATCTGAAAATCTCTCCCCTCTATCTTCTACATTCTGCGTTATTTTTGAAAGCAAAAACGTAAGTATTTTTGTGTGATTTTCTCCGCCATTTGAGTTCGCCGAAGTTCTGTGATTTGAAGTGCCGCTATCACAGAATAGTTATTCCGTTCTATCCTGGGAGGAATTAATCCGAAACCTTGGGCAACTGTGAGGGGATTAAATTCCTTAAGGACATACAAGAAACTTGTGGGCTAGAAATTTTTTCTGTTTTGTTTTCTTAAGCTAACGTTTTCTGATTTCCTGATTTTGAATATAGTGAGATAACAAGCTTAAGGAATTTATTATTTATTTATGTATTCATCTTACTTTCTAGTTTGGAAGACTAAAATCGTAGTGATTTTATACTCCCGTTTTGGAGATTAAAATCTTCGGATTTTCTACCCCAGTTTGAGATTAAAGTCTTTGAGACTTTCTACTCAATCCGAGATTAAAATCCTTGTGATTTTCTACTCGGTTGTTTCTATTCGGTTTGAAGATATTAAAACTTCACCGAGATACTAATTCTGTTTGTGTCAATTTATTTTACAGAAAAATAATAATAAATACGGAACAACAAAATGGTTTTGTAGGAACGACTACTGCTGCAATGGATACGGCGTCTTCAAGTTGCACAACGCCTGCACCGGTGATGGAACCGTCAGAAAGCCCGGAAAATTTTCGGCGTGGACTTCAAACGCCGGCAGCAGAAAATGTTCTTCTATCTGACCACACTCAGTCCGCAGCACTTTATAAGCGAGGATGTTCCAGTCTTGGGAGAAGAGACTCCGGCTAATGAGCGGTTTTGTCACGACCCAAATCTCCCTCCTTAAGATGTCGTGACGGCACCTAGTCTCAACGACTAGGTAAGCCTAACAAATTGCGAAATAACAAAAACGAAAGTAGAAACTTAACAACTAACTGCAACAGATAACTAAATAACTGATAACGATGCCGCTCGGCATGTACAATAACCAACACTCTAGTATACACAGTACTCCCAAAACCCGTAAAATCATAAGTCACAAGCTATGGAAGAAAACTAGTATCTCTATACACCAGAGTCTAAGAAGAAGTACACAAAGGTAAATGACATAGGAGGGAATAGAGGGGGACTCCGAGGTCAGCGGACGCGGTAGATATACCTTGAAGTCTCCAAAGTCTCCCTGATCACTGATGACGAGGCTGATACAAAGTACCAGGATCTGCACACACGTCCCAAATGACATAACGGACCTACTCCAACTTCTGGAATTACATTGCGACCCCGATATCAAAATCTCACTATCGAACCGGAAACTTCAAAAATTCGACTTTCGGCATTTCAAGCCTAATTAAGCTACGGATCTCCAAAACACAATCCAAACACGCCCCTAAGCCTGATATCACCCAACAAAGCTAACGGAACAGACGAAATTCCATTCCGAGGCCGTCTTCACACTGCTCCGACTACGGTCCAAATTCTAAAGTTTAAGCCCTCATTTAGGGACTAAGTGTCCCAAAATACTCCGAAACTCAAAACGAAACCTTCCGCTAACTCACAATAGCAGAAAAAAATACGGGGAAAGCAGTTAATAAGGGAACAGGGCGTTAATTCTTAAAACGACCGGTCGGGTCGTTGCATCCTCCCCCTCTTAAAACATTCGTTCGTTCTCGAACGAGCATAGAGACATACCTGAAGTGGTGAAAAGATGAGGGTAACAGCTACGCATATCCTGCTCGGTCTCCCAAGTCGCCTCCTCGACCGGCTGACCCCGCCACTGAACCTTCACTGATGCAATGTTCTTTGACCTCAGCTTCCGAACCTGTCTGTCCAATATCGCCACTGGCTCCTCAATATAAGATAGATCCTTGTCCAACTGGACTGAACTGAAATCCAACACGTGCGACGGATCACCGTGATACTTCTGGAGCATCGAAACATGAAATACCGGATGAACTCCTTCCAAGATGGGAGGTAGGGCAAGCTCATAAGCAACCTCCTCAACACGTCGCAATATCTCAAAAGGACCAATAAACCTCGGACTCAATTTCCCTTTCTTCCAAAATCTCATAACGCCCTTCATAGGCGAAACCCGAAGCACGACCCGCTCTCCAACCATATAGGAAACATCACGAACCTTCCGGTCCGCATAACTCTTCTATTTGGATTGGGCTGTACGAAGTCTATCCTGAATCACCTTAACCTTCTCCAAGGCGTCCTGAACCAAGTCTGTGCCCAATAATCTAGCTTCACCCGGCTCAAACCAACCCACCGGGGACCTACACCGCCTACCATACAAGGCCTCATACGGTGCCATTTGAATGGTGGACTGGTAGTTGTTGTTGTAGGCGAACTCAGCCAGTGGCAAGAACTGATCCCAAGAACCTCCAAACTCCATCACACACGCACGGAGTATATCCTCAAGAATCTGAATAGNCTCCTCACACTCTTTCGTCCACTGGAACGGAACACCCTTCTGGGTCAGCCTGGTCATAGGTGCTGCAATGGATGAAAATCCCTCAACAAATCGACGGTAGTAACCCGCCAAGCCAAGAAAACTGCGGATCTTGGTAGCTGAGGATGGTCTGGGCCAACTCTGCACTGCTTCCACTTTCTTCGGATCCACCTTTATCCCCTCACTCGATACCACATGACCCAAGAATGCCACGGAATCCAACCAAAACTCACATTTCGAGAACTTGGCATATAACTTCTTTTCTCTCAAAGTCTGAAGCACTGTCCTCAGGTGATGCTCATGATCTTCCTGACTCCGGGACTATACCAGAATGTCATCAATAAAACAATGACGAATGAGTCAAGATATGGCCGGAATACACTGTGCATCAAATGCATGAAGGTTGCTGGGGCATTGGTCAGCCCAAATGACATAACAAGGAACTCGTAATGACCATACCGAGCCCTGAAGGTAGTCTTCGGGATATCTGGCTCCCGAATCTTCAACTGATGATAGCCTGAACGCAAGTCAATCTTAGAAAACACACGGGCACCTTGTAACTGATCAAACAGGTCATCAATACGAGGCAAAGGATAACGGTTCTTCACTGTAAATGTTCAGCGGGCGATAATCAATGCACATACGCATAGAACCATCCTTCTTCTTCACAAACAAGACAGGAGCACCCCAAGGTGATACACTAGGCCGAATAAAACCCTTATCAAGCAAATCCTCTAAGTGCTCCTTCAACTCAGGAGGAGCCATACGATACGGAGGAATAAAAATGGGATGAGTGCCCGCCAACAGATCAATGCCAAAAATCAATACCTCTATTAGGAGGCATGCTTGGAAGATCAGCTGGAAACACATAAGAGAAATCCCATACTGCTGGGACTGAATCAGCTGTAGGGGTATCAATACTGACATCTCTCACATAAGCTAGATACGTGTCACACCCCTTCTCAACCATGCGTTGAGCCTTAAGGAATGAGATAAATCTACTGGAAGTATGATCTAAGGTACCCCTCCACTCTACTCACGGTACACCTGGCATAGCCAGCGTCACGGTTTTTGCGTGACAATCAAGAATAGCATAATGGGGCGACAACCAGTCCATGCCCAAGATAACATCAAAGTCTACCATGCTGAGAATTAATAAATCGGCTCTGGTCTCAAAACCACTAAGAGCAATCAAACACGACCGATAAACGCAGTCCATAATAAGAGAATCTCCAACAGGAGTAGAAACATAAACAGGAGAACTCAAGAAATCCCGAGATACGCCCAAATGCGGGGAAAAATAAGAGGACACATAAGAATAAGTGGAGCCTGGATCGAATAATACCGATGCATCTCTATGACAGACCAGGATAATACTTGTGATGACATAATCGGAGGCGACAGCCTCAGTACGGGCAGGAAGGGCATAGTATCTGGCCTGGCCTCCCCCTCTAGGGCGACCTCTGCCTCCCCGACCTCCACCCCTAGCTGGCGGGGCAGGTGGGGTAGCAACTGGTGCTGTATCCATTGCCTGGGAACTCTGCAAGGCACGTTGCGGCTGAGAAGTCTGTGGAGGTGCACCCTTCCTAAGTCTGGGATAATCTCTCACCATATGGCGTGTGTCGCCACACTAAAAACAAGCTCTGGGAGGATGTGGCGGCTGTGACGAGCCACTTAAAGCACCTCGTGCAGGAGGCGCACTAGATATTGGAGGCGCATAATAAGGCTCCTGAGGTCTAGGAGGAGCTGGGATACCACTGGCTGCTGGAAGAGTTGAGTGAACGGGGCAACTCATATAACCCCTACCATGACGAGCTGCAGCTGAGGCACGGGCACCAGAATAATGACTTGACTCTCGAGACCTCTTGGCCTCTCTCTCCTCTCTGTCCCGAGCATGCATACCATCTACTCTCCTAGCAGTGCTCACCACCTATTGATAAGAATGTCCATCTCCAACTCCCGAGCCATACTAGACCTGATGCTGGGAATGAGCCCCTCAATAAACCGGCGAACTCTCTCGCGAACTGTAGGAACCAAAGCCGGTGCATGTCTAGCCAAGTCAGTGAAATGGACAGCATACTCCGAGATAGTTATAGTATCCTGGCGCAAATGCTCAAACTCTGCGCGCCATGCGTCCCTAAGGCTCTGAGGAATATACTCTCTCAGGAACATATTTGAAAACTGAGTCCAAGTCAGGGAAGCTGCCTCATCTGGACTGTCTAACTCATAAGTACGCCACCACTGATAGGCGGCTCCTCGAAGCTGGAAGGTAGTGAAGGAAACCCCGCTTGATCCTGATATACCTATGGTACGGAGGATACGGTAGCACTCCTCTAGAAATCCCAGAGCATCATCTGATGCTAGTCCACTGAATGTAGGAGGCTGATACTTCTTGAACCTCTCAAGCCTCCTCTGCTCCTCCTCTGAAGCTACTGCCCTCTCCTCGAGCTGAACTGGGGCTACAGGTTGTGCCGGTACAATCTCTGGAACCTGCTCAACATGCACTCGCTGCTCAGGAGTGCAGGCGGCGGGAGTCTGGGCTCCTCCCCCTGCCTGGGGTGTGGCTGCAACAAGGGGAAGCAACCCAGCCTGAGCTAGAGTGTGTACATACTCATAAACTGTGCAAGAGTCTCCTGGAGAGCTGGAGTAGTAGTAGCAGTAGGCGTATCAGGTGCCTGTGCTCCGGCTGGAGCTGCTGGTGGCTCCTCTGTACCAGCTCGCGCGGGTGCTCTGGTTGCACCGCGTGCGTGTCCTTGGCCTCTACCCCAGCCCCGACCTCTGACGGCTCTCGCAGGGGGCGCGGGTGTCTGGTCACGTCCGGTAGCACGTGTCCTCACCATCTGTGAGAGAATGGAAGATAGAAGTTTAGAATTTCGATATCAAAAATCTTGCACGATAAGGAAATCAAATGAAGTGGAATTTTTCTTAACAATTACATAGCCTCTTGTAGATAAGCACATACGTCTCCGTGCCAATCCACGAGACACTAATAAACTGGCTTGTGATTCATGACTCCTATGAACCTAGAGCTCTGATACCAACTTGTCATGACCCAAGTTCGCCCTCCGTGAACTGTCGTGACGTCGTAGAGACTAGGTGCCGTCACGACAGTTCACGGAGGGCGAACTTGGGCAACTTAAGTCCTTTGGTCTGCTTCTGCGATCAAAAGGCCGCACCTGCGACTGCGCGCCTACGGACTTTTGTCCGCTTCTGCGGAATCCTCACTCAGCTTGCCTTCCGCTTCTGCAATCCCCGCATGAGCAGCTCTGCTTCTGCGGTCCTAACCTCGCACCTGCGCCCACAGACCAGTATTCTCCAAACCGCACATGCGTTCCTCCTTCTGCACATACGAGTTCACACCTGCGGTCAACCCCACCGCAGGCGCAATTACACCAGAAGCTGCTATGCTTCAGCCATTCCTCCAACTTCCAATTCGATCTGTTAACCATCCGAAATCAACCCGAGGCCCCTGGGACCTCAACCAAAGATACCAACAAGTCCTAAAATACCATACGAACTTAGTCGAGCCCTCAAAAGACATCAAACAACAATAAAAACACGAATCACCCTCCAATCCAAACTTAATGAACTTTGAAACTTTAAACTTCTACAACCGATGCCGAAACCTATCAAATCACGTCTGATTGATCCCAAATTTTGCACACAAGTCATAATTGACATTACGGACCTAATCCAACTTCCGGAATTGGAATCTGACCCCGATATCAAAAAGTCCACTTCCGGTCAAACTTCCCAAATATGCAATTTTCGCCATTTCAAGCCTAATTCAGCTACAGACCTCCAAAACACAATTCGTATGCGCTCCTAAGTCCAAAATCACCCAATGGAGCTAACGGAACCAACAAAACTTCATTACAGAGTCGTCTTCATACAGTACCAACTACGGTCAAAATCCTAGAACTTAAGCTTCCGTTTTAGGGACTAAGTGTCCCAAATCACTCCGTAACAACAAAAAAAACCTCCCGGAAAGTCACATAAGTAGAAAAAGATACAGGGAAAGTAGTAAATAGGGAATCGAGGCTATTTCTCTCAAAACGGCCGGGTCATTACTGGTTTGTGGTCACGGAGGCATGGAAGCATTTTGGCTTCTTGTGCAAAAATCATATATTGAGTTGTTTGGAAGATGGCTTGTACAATGTGTACAGCATCATGGAAACTTCGAAAGAGATATGGAACGCTCTTGAAAAGAAGTACAAGATGGAAGATGTTGGAATTAAGAAGTTTCTTGCCGCAAAGTTCTTGGACTTTAAAATGGTTGACAGTGAGTATGTCATAACTCAAGTTCAAGAACTGCAAGTCATTGTACATGACCTCCTTGCCGAAGGTATAAATCGAATCAATATTTTTATTAAAGATATTGATTATATTATTAATCCTAAATTTATGATTGTAGGTATGGTCATAAATGAAGTGTTTCAAGTTGCAGCATTTATTGAAAAGTTGCCTACGGTGTGGAAGGACTTTAAAAACTACTTGAAACATAAGCGCAAGGAGATGACATTGGAAGACCTTATTGTTCGCCTAAAGATTGAAGAGGACAACAAGACTGCAGAAAAGAAGTCTCGTGAAAATTCAAAAATAATGGGTGCAAATATTGTTGAAGAAGCTTCGACGAGCAAAAAGAGAAAGAAGCCGTCTGGACCAAAGAATTACCCAAGCAAAAAGAAGTTCAAAGGTAATTGCCACAATTGTGGAAAGCTTGGACACAAGGCTGCTGAATGTCGTGCACCAAAGAAGGACAAGAAGAAAAGCCAAGCAAACATGATTGAGAAGAATGATGAAATAGACGATTTATGTGCCATGCTTTCGGAATGCAACCTAGTCAGAAATCCTAGAGAATGGTGGATTGATTCGGGGGCAACTCGTCATGTTTGTGCTAACAAGGAGTTATTTACTTCTTATGCTCCCGCTGGACCCGACGAGACATTTTTTATGGCAAATTCCGCTACTACAAAAATTAAAGGAACGGGCAAGATAGCTTTGAAGATGACTTCTAGCAAGATTGTGACTCTAAATGATGTCCTTCATGTTCCTAAAATGCGGAAGAATTTAGTCTCGACATCACTTCTAGTCAAGAGTGGCTTTAAGTGTGTTTTTGTTTCCGACAAGGTTGTAGTTAGTAAGACTGAAATGTATGTAGGAAAAGGTTACCTTACTAAGGGCCTTTTCAAACTCAATGTAATTGCCATTGATATGAATAAAATTTCATCTTCTTCTTACTTGCTTGAGTCGAATAAATTATGGCATGAACGTTAGGCCACGTCAACTTCAAAACTTTGCGAAAAATAATTAATTTGGAAGTATTGCCTAAGTTTGAATGCAATAACTCGAAATGTCAAATATGTGTGGAATCAAAGTATGTTAAGCGTCTTTATAAGTTAGTTGAAAGGAATTCAAATCCTTTAGACTTAATTTACATAGATATTTGCAACATGAAGCCAATACCATCTCGCGGTGGGAAAAAGTATTTCATAACTTTTATTGATGACAGTACTAGATATTGCTATATTTTTACTTACTTAATAGTAAAGATGAAGCAATTGATGCATTCAAGCAATACAAAAATAAAGTTGAAATGCAACTAAACAAAAAGATCAAAATGATAAGAAGTGATAGGGGCGGCGAATATGAATCTCCTTTTGAAGAAATATGTTTGGAATATGGCATTATTCACCAAACAACTGCCCCTTACTCTCCGCAATCTATAGAATTGCGGAAAGAAAGAATAGAACGTTAAAGGAGATGATGAATGCATTGTTAATAAGTTCTGATTTACCTTAGAACTTGTGGGGGGGAAGCTATTTTTACAGCTAACCGAATACTCAATCGAGTTCCCCATAGAAAAACGCAATCCATTCCATATAAAAAATAGAAAGGAAGGAAACCCAACTTAAATATTTTAAAGTCTAAGGGTGTTTGGCTAAAGTGCAAGTCCCTAAACCCAAAAGGGTAAAGATTGAACCAAAAATCATTGATTGCATTTTCATAGGATATGCAACAAATAGTAAGGCATATCATTTTCTGGTTCATAAATCAGAAAATCCCGACATTCGTATTAATACGATAAGCAAATCAGATAATGCTGAATTCTTTGAAAATATTTATCCGTATAAAAGAAAATGTGAGTCGTCTAGTGAAAAATCTAAGCGACCTCAGGAAGAAGCAAATGAAAGTACTTTTGATGAGGAAAATTCAAGGCGTAGTAAACGTCAAAGGACAGCTACTTCCTTTAGACCAGATTTTCTGGCATTCTTATTGGAAAATGAGCCTCAAACATTCAAAGAAGGAATGTCTTCCTCGAAAGCACAATATTGGAATGAGGCAGTCAATAGTGAGATAGAATCCATATTAAGTAATCATATTTGGGAATTGGTTGATCTTCCTCCAGGAAATAAACCTTTAGGTTCTAAGTGGATTTTCAAAAGGAAAATGAAAGCTAATGGTACTATTGACAAATATAAGGCAAGATCAGTTGTTAAAGGGTTTAGACAACGAGAAGGTCTTCATTACTTTGACACATACTCGCCTGTAATAAGGATTACATCTATCCAAGTGTTAATAGCATTAGCCGCCATGTATGGCCTTCGAATCCATCAGATGGATGTGAAGACAACCTTCTTAAATGGAGGTTTGGAGGAAGAAATTTATATGGAACAACCTGAAGGGTTTGTAGTTCCCAGAAAAGAAAAGAAGGTGTGTCGACTTGTTAAGTCACTTTATGGACTAAAACAAGCACCAAAATAATGGCATGCGAAATTTGACCAAATAATGCTGTCAAATGTGTCAAGATCAATGAGTGTGACAAATGTGTTTACATTAAGAATACTCCAAATCAAATAGTCATTGTTTGTTTATATGTGGATGATATGTTGATAATGAGCAATGACATTGCTAACATAAATGCTTGCTTACTAGTTAGTTTGATATGAAAGACTTAGGAGTTGCCGATTCAATTTTGGGAATTAAAATCCTTAAGACTCCTAAAGGTCTAGCTTTGTCCCAATCTCATTATAATAAAATGGTACTTGAAAAGTTTAAATACTTGAACTTTAAAGTTGCAAGAACACCAATTGATTTAAACTATACGCTTGTGAAGAATAAAGGTCAAAGCAAGTCTCAATTGCAATATGCTTGAGTGTTGGGAAGTTTGATGTACATTATGAATTGTACACGACCTGATATAGCTTGTGCGATTAGTAATCTTAGTCGATATACAAGTAATCTCGACAAAGCTCATTGGATAACAGTGAAACGAGTATTGGAGTATTTGAAATATACCCAAGACTATGCATTATATTACAATAATTATCCCGCAGTTATTGAGGGATATAGTGATGCAAATTGGATCACCGAATCAATAGAATCAAAATCCACAAGTGGATACGTTTTTACCAATGGTAGAGGAGCAGTGTCTAGTGTCTTGGAAGTCGTCCAAATAGACATGCATCGCCCGCTCTATAATGGATTCTGAGTTTATAGCTTTAGACAAGGCCGGTGAAGAAGCTGAATGGCTCCAAAATTTCTTGGAAGATATTTTATTTTGGCCCAAACCTTTGACACCTATATGCATACATTGCGATAGTCATGCGGTAATAGGAAGGGCGGGGAGTGTTATGTATAACGGGAAATCTCGTCACATATGACGAAGACATAATACTATTAGGCAACTACTCTCTAGTGGAATTATCACAATTGACTATGTAAAGTCAAAAAATAATGTATCAGATCCGCTTACAAAAGGCCTAACTAGAGAGGCAGTTGAGAAATCATCAAAGAGAATAGGACTATGGCCGAGGAAAAGTCACTGTGGCGGTAACTCTACCTATAAGACTGGAGATCCCAAGGTCTAGGTTCAAGGAGATCAAACAAAGTTATTAGTGACAGTTCAACATTGTCAAATAAATCTTTAGTCCATTCTCATGATGAAGACAATGTTCAGTCTCAAGGATAAAGCGTTAAGGCTTTTTAATGGTTTCTAAGTTTTATACGGGGTATATCAAATAGTGTATCTACGGAATAACACGTTTAGGAATCACCTATGTAAGTGTGAAGTGTAAGCCGCTTCAAGGAGAATTTTGTAAGGCCAGTTCTCTACGCACTTATGAAACTAGGCGGTGTTCATGGCTGAAACGAATACAACAATGAGAACCAAAGACGGTTAAGGGTTGATTGTGTGACATATGGATGTCTAGGTATACACCAAAGTTTGACGGTTCAAAGACATCAAATCTACTGATTGATCGAGTATATCCGACATATGTTCACTACGAAAAGTTCTAAGGGAAACCTAATTATCCGGATGCGATTAATACTTACTTGCAAATCACACAGTTTTTCATGCATAATTTTTCCGGACAACCATTCCCCATTCATGTGGGGGATTGTTGCCTTTTGTTAATTAAACAAAATAGGTGTGAATGAAAAATGGTGGAAAAAAAAATGGAGGGAAATAAAATTTTGAATTAGTCCCTTTTACAAAGGAACTTTGTCCCTTATTGGATAGGAAGAGGAAAATTCTTGTTCTTATATATAGAATCAATTCTTCTAGCTCTTAAAGAGTTGAGAAGAGAGCAAGCCTCGCGCCGTCGTCGTCGTCGCTTGCTCGACTTCGGATTTGGATTTGGATTTGGTCAATTGATATGATTGATTGATAATTTTTTGGACCAAATTTATTTTCCATTTTTATCATTTAATATTTTCTTTCCTAATATTTTTTGCGCGAAAAAATATTAAATTCGCGACATTATTTCCAATGGTCAAATTTGCGACCAGCTATTCCGTTTAACAAAAATTCTGTCGAATAGATACCTCTTCAAACGAACAGGCACCTTTGCACCTTTTGGGACTCAACTCTGTTGGCTATAAATATAGAGGCTCGACCTCATTTTTCACCACCGAAAATCTGAAAATCTCTCCCCTCTATCTTCTGCATTCTGCATTGTTTTTCAAAGCAAAAACGCAAGCATTTTTGTGTGGTTTGCTCCGCCATTTGAGTTCGTTGCAGTTCTTTGATTTGAAGTGCCCCTATCACAAAATAGTTATTCCGTTCTATCCTAGGAGGAATTAATCCGAAACCCTGGGCAACTGTGAGGGGATTAAATTTCTTAAGGACACACAAGAAACTTGCGGGCTCAGAATTTTTTCTGTTTTGTTTTCTTAAACTAATTTTCTGATTTTCCGGTTTTGAATACAATGAGATAACAACTACAGCTTACAGTACATGCACAGATGATCAACAATATAATTAACAATTGTTTGTTCATAGTGGCGGAGCCACATAGGTACGAGAAGTGTCAACTGACATCCCTTCCTCCCTCTGTTCCATACACAAGTGGAGTGTAAGCTTAAGTTCATTGCCAATCCAAGTAACAGGAGTAACTTGTGCCAACTTCAAACTATATACTAGGTCACAAGATACATTCGAATCTTCTTAGACAGTGGCTGCAGTTTCTGTCTTTGCAGGACATACCACAACATCAACAATCAAAAGAATAACTAAGAGAATAAACCAACGTTGAGGGCTTTGGTTATTGTAGACATGTAAATTTTGTGGGATTAAAGTATAAATTCCTAAATTTAAGAAATGTCAAGCCCAAACAAAGATTAAATTACTATTACACCCTATTTATTATAAACCAAAATAATTTCAAAATATTATTACTTATAGCTACCTTTTCTATTTTATAGCAAAATAGGTATTTATTTTATACCCTACCATTGAGGAGTGAATTATGCCAATTATAATCTTTCTCTCTCTCTTCCTTCTCTCTCTCTATCAGCAAGATTCTCAATCCTCTCTCTTCTCCCTCAAATCTCTCTCCCTGTTCCATCAAGGCAGTTGTCGTAGCAGCCATTTTTGGTGGCTATGGTGGATTTTCTGAATCAAAGAGAATATAATCTAAAGAGAAAAGGGAGTAGGCGAACAGTAGGCGTCAGAATCATTGTCGTCATTGAGATCGTCATCAGAATCGTCGGTGTCATCATCCACTATTGGCTTATCCTCTTTCTTAGGCGAGCAGATCTGGCCATGGCTATGCCGGAGAAGATTTGAGGGGCGGATTTTTGTTCGTCTCCATTTTTTGTTTTAACACAATGTATAGAATATTTTGGTTGGCCGGAAAACGCCATCTCCGGCAAATTTCTTCTCTTCTTTGCTATTTTAGTCACATACGACGATACAAATACATTGTATTATGTACAAATACACTCAATATAATGTATTTTTGTATAAATACATTATTATTTTGCTTGTATTTATTATTTCGAAGGTCTGTATTTTTTACAGCCGAATATCACTGAGTCTTGTGATTTCTTGCTGTTTGAATATAGTCGAATTGAATACGGTGAATTAAATACAATGTATAATAGTGAATAATGAATATTTGTGAATTGAATACAATGTATACGATCGAATTGAATAGAATGATATACACCCTTATTTCTTGATTACCTCACCTTATTTATAAATACAGTCGCGCGAATACATGGAATACAATACAGTAACAGCAAAGTTTATGTAGAATTGATTTTGATGAGTTAAATTAGGAATGACACGCTAGTTGATCCTCTTTCCATAATTTAACAGCTAGACTGTCCTATTTTTTAGGCGAATTCTGCTACTATATTCATGAATACAGTAGCGCGAATACAGTCGCACAGCTGAACTCCACTATTTTTTAGGCGAATTCTGCTACTGTATTCATGAATACAGTAGCGTGAATACAGTCGCACAGCTGAACTCCACTATTTTTTAGGCGAATTCTGCTACTGTATTCATGAATACAGTAGCACGAATACAGTCGCGTAGCAGCAAATCTATGTAGAATTGATTTTGTTGAGTTAAATTAGGAGTAATACATGCTAATTGATCCTCTTTCCGTTATTAAACAGCTGGACTCCCCTATTTTCTTTAGGCGAATTCTGCTACTGCATTCATGAATACAGTAGCGCAAAAACAGCAAATACAGTCGCATAGCTGGATTCCCCTATTTTTTAGGCGAATTTCGCTATTGTATTCATGAATACAATAGTGCGAATACAACGAATACAGTCGCATAACAACTAAATAGTAGCTATAAGAAGTAATTATGTATATAGTTGCTATAGGAAGTTAATAGTCACTAAACAATAGTGGTTTCTGAAAATTCCTCATTAAATTCAAGTTCAAATTCATTGGGCTAGTTCATTGAGTTTCTCTCCAAAAAAATGAGCCCGCTCCATTAGTCAAAGGTCAAATGCCTAATAAAATCATGCCACGTGCATAAATGATGTAGCATGCTAAGTCAATATAACAACCAATCAAATGTTGCTAAGTGTTCAAATGACATGGTTCAACCAATCACATGCAGTCTTTTCACATAACTTTGGTGATAGCTTTGATGACTTATGTGGACCAATCAAACTGAAGGAAAAAGAATATGTACTTATCAGGAACTCCCTTCGCTAGAACTATAAATAGTGATCTCCATAAGGCTAAAAAAAGGATCAGAAAATACATAGAGAAGTTCTCCTCTCCAATGGTGATCCGCAAGTCTTTCACGTATCAAGAAGTCTTCCTCTCTAAGTGGTGAGATGCAAGCTTTCATACCTCTATTTTTGTGAACAAAGCCTAACTCCGTATTCATGGTAAAAATTTAACAAGAAGTAATTCATCAATTCAAGAACATGCAATGCCCTTGAGTTGATGGTCGTGAGGATAAGAGGATTATATCTTTTTGTTTAAGATTGCTAAAGATTGTAACCCGCAGAAATGATTGAAATACAATATCATTATTTGCCACTATTTTTTTTGTCTTGATTATAGTATTTTTCAGGAACAAAATTTAGTTGTTATAAATTTTGGCATGCTTGGTGGAACAATCTTTGCCTCTCATCTATTTTCTTCAAAGTTCAAGAACACTAAAATTTTCACAATAAAAATCTACTCCAGATATGATATTACTGAGGAGGCTCAATCCAAAAGTTGATTAGAAGTTCCCTTGGAGATTGTTGGCCAAAAAGAGTAAAGCCGAAATGCTGGGACAACTAGTACTTCAAGTACCGTCCAAGTTATCTCATGTTTTCATATTATTTTCTCCCAAAGAAGGGATATCTTCTTTGTACATGCTAGAAAAAGGGAACAACACTACTGAGGTGGTAGAAAGAACTTTGGCTCGACTCAACCTGTCACAAGAACGACATTGCTTGTCCAACAATGCGTCATGCAAAAAAATGATGATGTTTTGAGCGTTAGAGCTGCTCCAGTCTTCTATCATCTCTCCTTAATCCAAGTTCTATCCAAGTGATGATCCTTACTATTCTTTGTCATCTATGATGGTCACAGAAGCGATGGTGATAGAAGCTTCCATAGTAGAAGAACAACCTGCAAATTTAACAAAAGCAGTTGAAGGCCTATCAAAATACTTGGAAGATCAAGATGCTAAAATCACCAAGGTAAAATATAAAGTGGAGATCATCATGGAAGCAAAACTCGCAAAAACACCTTTAAAGCTTCAAAGTCCAAAAGAGAAAGAAGAGTCCTCCGCAAACCAAGCAACGACAACCAAGAAAATCCAAGTCTTCACCAAAGATCTAGTTTCCTTTGAACAATTGAAGGACTTTACCATTGCGACTATCAAAGATAAATAGAGCCACAAGCCAGATATTCTCTCACATGTGCAAAGCCATATATGCAAAGAACTGATAACTTTAGAATGCAAGCTGGTTATCAACCTCCTAAGTTGTAGCAATTCAACGGTAAGAGAAATCCAAAACAACAGTAGTGCATTTTATTAAAACTTGTAATAATACTGGAACATACGACGGTTATCTTGTCAATAGTTTATTTGATCTCTCAAAGGGAATGCATTTGTTGGTACACAGACCTTGAATCTGGTTCCATCGATAGTTGGGGGCAACTAGAGCAGGTATTCCTCAACCTCTTCTACATCACAAGACGAATCATGAGCATGATTGGGCTTACAAATTCCCGCCAAATGAAGAACGAGCTGGTCATTGACTTCATCAAATGTTGGAGGAGCTTGAGCCTTAACTGCAAAGATCGTCTTACTGAAACTTCTGGTATCGATTATATGAATCCTCATTAATCATGTTAGTACAATTAAATTGATTATGTAAACATTATACAAAATTTAAAAAAACTACTAGAAGATATTTATATTTTTTATTGATTGTATAAACTCTGAAATGCTAAACAACTCCCAGAAAAGTATAGGACGTCAAGCAAAAGTGTTAACATGACTAATATATATTTTCAATGTAGGTATTGCCTATATATGTTTTGTTTTTCTGATTGTGCCCTACCTTTTACGTGCTAAGAGTGGTTTTAGGTTTATCTTTTCCCCTTTTAGTATTTTCACTCACTAGTGTTAGGGGTCTCGATGGGCGTCTATGGTGGGCACAAAGGAGACTAGTGGTGGAATGAAGTGGTCCAAGGTAAAGCGGAAGCGAAGAAGGCGGCGTACCTGAAGTTAGTGGGGAGCATAGGTGAGGAGGAGAGGCGAGCGTGCATGGAGAGTTATAAGGTAGCTAGGAAGGAAGCTAAGCTGGCAGTCACGGAGGCTAAGACTGTGGCTTATGGTCGTATGTATGAGGAACTGGGGGAAAAAGGCGGGGAGAAGAAGTTATTTTGGCTAGCCAAGTTGAGAGAGAGGAAGGCTCAGAATTTGGACCAAGTGAGATATATCAAGGACGAAGATGGTAGAGTATTGATGAAAGATGCCCAGATTAAGAAGAGATGGCAGACTTACTTTCATAAACTTCTGAATGAAGAAGGGGATCGGGATATTGTGCTAGGCGAATTGGAGCATTTCGAGAGTCACCGTGACTTTGGCTGCTGCAGGCGTATCAAGGTTGAGGAGGTCGTGGGAGCTATGCGTAAGATGAGTAGGGGCAGAACGACAGGGCCAAACGAGATTCCGGTCGAATTTTGGAAGTGTGTGAGGAGAGCAGGTTTGGAGTGGTTAACTGGGTTGTTTAATGTTATTTTTAAAGCGAAGAGGATGCCGGATGAGTGGAGGTGGAGTACGGTGGTTCCACTGTATAAAAACAAAGGTGATCTCCAGAGTTGTAACAATTATAGGGGTATCAAATTACTGAGTCATACCATGAAAGTGTGGGAGAGGGTGGTTGAAGAGAGGGTGAGGATGATAGTGTCTGTATCCGATAACCAGTTCGAGTTCATGCTGGGTCGTTCAACTACAGAAGCTATACACCTTGTTAGGAGGTTGGTGGAACTGTACAGAGAGAGGAAGAAGGATCTGCGCATGGTGTTTATTGACCTTGAGAAAGCGTATGACAAGGTTCCTAGAGAAGTTCTCTAGAGATGCTTGGAGGCAAAAGGTGTGTCGGCTCCCTACATTATGGCGATTAAGGACATGTATGATGGAGATAAGACTCGGGTTAGGACAGTAGGAGGCGACTTTGAGCATTTTCCGGTTGTATTAGGGTTACACCAAGGTTCTGCGCTCAGTCCATTCTTATTCGCCCTGGTGATGGACGCGTTAACACACCATATTCAAGGGGATGTGCCATGGTGCATTCTATTCGCCGATGATATAGTTCTGATTGATGAGTCCCGAGCCGGTATTAACGAGAGGCTGGAAGTTTTGAGACAGGCTCTTGAGTCTAAGGGTTTCAAGCTGAGCAGGACGAAGACGAAATACCTGGAGTGTAAGTTTAGCGCTGAGCCGGGGGAAGTGGGCGTGGATGTGAGGCTTGAATCACAGGTCATCCCAAGTAGAGGCAGCTTCAAGTATCTTGGGTCGGTTATCTAGGAGGGGGGGGAGATCGACAAAGATGTCACACACCGTATTGGGGTAGGATGGATGAAGTGGAGGTTAGCATCTGGAGTCCTGTGTGACAAGAGAGTGCCACTGTTACTCAAAGGTAAGTTTTATAAAGCAGTGGTTAGACCGGCCATGATGCATGGGGCTGAGTGTTGGCCTGTTAAGAACTCACATATCCAGAAGATTAAAGTAGCAGAAATAAGGATATTGAGGTGGATGTGTGGGCACACTAGGATGGATAAAATTAGAAATGATGTTATTCGGGAGAAGGTGCACGTGGCTCCCATTGATGCCAAGATGCGGGAAGCGAGGCTCAGATGGTTCAGGAATGTTAAGAGGAGAAGCCCAGATGCTCCGGTAAGGAGGTGTGAGCGACTGGTTGTGGAGGGCGCGAGAAGAGGTAGAGGGCGTCCTAAGAAATATTGGGGAGAGGTGACCAGGCAGGATATGGCGAGGCTTCAAATTTTCGAGGACATGACACTTGATAGGAAGATGTGGATGTCGGGAATCAGGGTTGTAGGTTAGTAGGTAGTTGAGTCTTGCCTTACTTCGTACCTTTGTGAGACTAGTCTGGTAGGGTTTTCTCTAAGATAGCTAGTGGCAATGTTGTGTCTTACTATTTCGCTTTCTAGTGCATGGCCTATTTACTGGCTACCGCTTTTGCTTTGCATCTTTCTAATGAATTTCATGTTGTTCCTATTTTTCCTATGATTTCTGTGGTGATACTAATATTGTCTCCTTTTGTCTTTTTGTTTTCTTGAGCCGAGGGTCTTTCGGAAACAACCTCTCTACTCCTTCGGGGTAGGAGTAAGGTCTGCGTACACACCACCCTCCCCAAACCCCACTAATGGAATTTACTGGATTGCTGTTATTATGGTTTCACATCTATTAACCACTACATCTGCGGTCGACGCAAGGGATAACCAAACCATGTCAAAAAACCTTCTCTTATTTTATTTCCGACGTGGTGCTACTTGAACCTGCCTTCAATAGTTAATGGGTTTTGAAAGACGTATATGCTTTCTAAGTTCGCACCTATTGTCACAATAGTGGAAGCGAGAATACTCGATAAAACATAGTCACCATATGAGGATGGAGGCCGTGCCATAATGAAATTGTGCTTAAACGGAATAGAATTCAAAGGGAAAAGAGATGAATTGATTGCTAACATTTCTAACGTACAAGGCGACGTAGATGGTGCGAAGTAAACAACATCCAAATTAAGTTACAGTTTATTTCAGATACATTTCAGTACATAAATAAAAGATCCAAATAGATAAGAGAAAGATTGCACATCCAGCGGTTGACCAATAAGGAAAATTCCTCCTACAGCAGGTGGTACGAACAGCACCCAATCTACTATTTTATTACAGATACATATAAGTAAAAGAGCTAAAACATTAGAGTTTATGTTATGTACACCGTCAGTCCAAGGAATTTTTATACTATCAGGTCACTAATTATAAGTAAGCTTGCTTAAATGGTGGGATTTGTAGTCTTGAAAGTTAGACAGACACCTGCTACAATATATGACTTGATGGTGTAAAATTACTAACGTTGACGGTATATATAACTTAAGCTTCATATCGAGTGGTTGACCGTTAAGGAGAG
This sequence comes from Nicotiana attenuata, assembly GCF_001879085.1. Lineage (NCBI taxonomy): Eukaryota > Viridiplantae > Streptophyta > Magnoliopsida > Solanales > Solanaceae > Nicotiana > Nicotiana attenuata. Next base: position 101,473 of record NW_017670916.1, on the reverse strand, counting down.
AGTATTCCTTAGCAATAGGCACAGCATATAACGGGGTGAAATTCAAAAATAGCCAGATTTACAAGTGGTCATTCAAAAATAGTCACAGTTTCAAAAGTAATCGAAATTTAGCTACTTTTCATGTAAAGATAAATCTGAACGAAAATACTGTTCAAAATCCGGAAAATACTCCAGCATAATATACTGGAGTTCCAGCATAAGTATACTGGAACTCCAGCATATTATAATGGAGTTCCAGCATTATATACCGGTCCAGTATAATATGCTGGAAATTCATACACAGGTGCTCCAATCTCCAGTATATTATGCTGGAACTTTCCGCGTGTTGGAGTTCCAGCATAATATGCTGGAAGTTCACACAGGTACACCGATCTCCAGTATATTATGCTGGACCGGTCTCTGTTGCAGCAAAATAGTGGCTATTTTTCAATGACTTTGCAAACGCTGGCTATTTTTGAATGACCAGTCCAAAAACTGGTTAGCCCGTGCTATTTTAACCATATAACGTAGTCTTGTACTTGATTTCCATCGCAGGATAGGCAAGTGCACGCAGCGAATATGTCGAAACAAAAGGCAGCATCCGCAGAATAGCTGAAAATTGCCATGATTACTACCAACAACAAAGCTACCAAAAGACTAGTGCTTTTCATTGCCTTCTCTCTCTCTCTCTCGAAATTTATAGGTATCACCCTTCCCCAACCCCCCCTCTTTTAGACAATAGAAAAGAGGAAAAAACACTGCAAGATGGAGTAAAAAGAAGCACAATTAGCTATATTGTCAACTCTTCATTGATCATGTGACACGTTATTGATGCCTTTGCAGTGTAGGAAGTCAATTAATGATCCAGAAGCTGCTCTAAAAGAATTATGAAGGAACAATTAGTGCCTTGGTAATAATATTTTTTCAAAAAAAAATGTATAATTTGCTCATGTCATGCTTGAGCTTGTCATCATTTTTTAAGAAACTCAAGTTATAACTGGAAGAGATAAGGAATCAAGTTCCGTCGAATACAAGTTAAGAAGTTGAAATGATAAAAGAATTTAAGATTAAGAAACAAAATGAACCCTTGAAGAAGGAAAACTAATTCTTGAACTTTCACCCTCATGACGCATCGAGGTGTTGCAAAAAAGGCAGAATCCAGTCCATTATATCATAATCGGTTAGTTAACATATTAGTTATAACTCCATCCAAAGTTTACAAAATCCCTACCTTGAAATTCATGAAATATTTAGACTATAGCCACTACTAATTACATATATTATCAAAAAGATTGTCAAAGTAGGCGTGTTCGGTAGCACAGGAAATTCATTTGGGTGAAAAGGGCTAGTAATTCCATCTAAAGATTAAGTTTTACCAGACTAAAGTTTAAGCATTCAGTTCTTTCATAATTCAGCATAACATTTCCAGGTAATAGGAATTGCAGTTTACAGTACATAGATGATCAACAATAAACAACTGCTGTGCGTACAGCCGTAGAAAGGGTCATCTTGGGGTTCATTGTCCATATGCATTTACGCCTTCCAAACTAATTCAAACATAAATCACAGGAATCTAAAAAAGAGAAATCAGTCTCTCCTGAGATCCATTTCTTCCCTACGAACACCATCAGCATTTAATATGACTATTTCCAGCTTGTCACCCTGCAATATGAAAGCAACATATTCAAGAAATAGGATGATGATAAAAGCTACATAAACTTCTCAAACAAAACTTCTCACGGCTGATATTATACAACTAAATCATCCATTGAGCACCAGATCGATAGGAAAATAAAACCCCAGAAAAGCTTTGGCTCAAAAAAAGAGAGTATTAGTAAGATATCACTTCCGAGCAATGATTATTAATAAGCAACCTCCCATAGCCAACAGTAAACAAAAAAGAAGAGTAAAAAAGAGGACAAAAGAGAAGAGAAGACGAGCACTTGTAAAACTCGGTCGCGCATAATTAACCCAAATGTTCCTCAAAATCACAGCTCCTAAATCTTATTGTGTCATTTAATTGATAGCGCAGCACATAAATAACTTACAGTATATATATCCCTTTCTGTTGCTGAAGCAAAACATGTCTTCACCAAGTCAATGGCTTCTGATTCAGAAAGTGGAGTTACAGCATCCTGTGCAGGTCATGGGGACTTTGTTAGCAAGAAATAATCTTTTTCTTTTCTCACAATTATCTTTTTTGATAGACCTTTTTCTTTTCTCACAATTCTTAGGTGAAGTTGACAGGACTAGAAACTTCCTTAATTTCAAAGAAAATTTCGTAAAATTAAAGTATCAACCGAACCTTGGCAGGCAGCAAAAGAGGGCTAGGAGACTTTAATTGGTTGTCAAGGAAAGGCATGATCAAAGTTGAACCTGAACCTTGAGAACTATATCCAACCCTCTCATAGGATCCAACAGCATCATATGTAAAAACACAGCCCTTTCCTACGAGAATTTAAGAATAAAATAAGAAGAAGCATCTTCACAGCCATGAATACAAAAATACAAACTTGGCACAGCATTCCAGCCATAATCTGTTACCTTCATTGTCAAGGCCACCTAGAACATTGAATGCATAGTAGGGAAAGAAACGTTTGTAGTATAGGGTGTTCGAAAGTAGCTGACCCATAGCTGGGCAGCTCATCTGCTTATTGTGCTGATGCTGATAGATCTATTTTCAAAGAATAAAAAGTAGAATATCACTCCCAATATTATATTAGGAGTTAAGTTCCAACGTCTAAACAGCAGAAATCTCAAAATGTAAAGCACATAATAATTTCAAATGTCTTTCCACATTAAAGCCACAGACAGAGAAAGCACATAATACTTCTTTTACCGATAAAAAGATAGAGAAAGCACATAATACTCCTTTGCAAATTGAATGACCAGCATCTAATTGGCACAATCATAAAAAGAAGAGTCAAAACAATTTATCATATAGAGTTAAGCTACTAAAATGAGAAGCAAAGATTACTATGTTGGTTATTTAAGAAAGTCAGAAAACATCTTTATCAATAAGGAAAATCAAGCAAGAGTTATCAGGATGAATGGAAGAAGGAGCATTGTAGCTTTTTGTGTTATACAATATACCTTAGAGCTTCGTGATAAAAAATTAAATACCGCAGAGTTTTCCTTTTAAGGAAAGTAGACTTCGGTTAAAAACAACAACAAATCAAAAACTCAAACTCCAATCTTCTGTTTCGCACAACCACATTCCATTCACATGTTCCATAACTGAAGTTCAAAGCTAATCCTAGTAACATGGGTAACTAATGCAAACTTCATACTATAGGTCAGAAACTACAATCAACGACTTCAAATCTTATTAGACAAGTGTCTGCTGTTTCCGTTTTGGCAGAACATAAAGCAACATCAACAATCAAAAGAATAACTAAAGAGTACAATACAACTAGGGGCTTTTGTTCTCAATGGCTTAATACTCCACATAAAAAGACGTATTGAACAAGAGTTTACCAGATGCCTTGCTGCCAAAACCTTTTGCAAAGCTCCCACATCAGCTTGAAATCCTGAAGAAGCCAGCACACACTTGTCCGCTCTGCACATTTAATAAAATCATTATTAGAAGAAGGATGCTTCGTTTAGGTTTGGTATGAGAGAAAATGACTTCATGGAAAATGTTTTTCGGAAGTCATTTTCTGGAGTTCGGAAAGACAGAAGTCATTTATCATGGAAACATTTTCTATCAAAAGGGAGAAAATGACTTCCCTCGCTTATGGACAAAAGTCATTTTCCTTAAGAGTTACGACTATCTTAATTTTATCTTCATATTACTCGCTTCAACTAACACTTGGACAATATCATTATTAATATTTAGTACTCAAAAGTTTCATCAAAATACTCTCCAATTTGATGATATTATTATGAATCTTTAATATATATTTATATGTTTTCTGAAAAAATACTTTTCATTCACCAACCGAACAAAATGATATTTTCCAAGAGAACATTTTCCATGGAATGATGTCCGTCATACCAAACACAACACTAATAAAATTAGTCTAAAACAAAATGAGGTGAAAGATTTTTTTTTTGGTTTTCAGACATGTCTGCTTATCCATTTCAACTATTCATGTAAATATAAGCAGGGATATCCAATTATTAATCCTATTTACTGCAACCAATTGATGATTATTCAGCCTTCTGGTAGTGGTGCATTGCCCTGCCTTTAGTAGTTCATAGATTTTGAACGACATATGCTTTCTAAGTTCACACCTATTGTCAAAAATCACAATACTGGGAACACTGGTACTCTGACCCACCGGTTTAAAATCCTGGATCCCCTTTTTTGAGCATGGACACAAGAAATCAAGACTTCTAACATGGACAAGGGCAAAAATATAGGAATGCACCCTATACAAGAGCTAAATACTTTACCCAGGATATGGAAGTAGACTCCTAAAATCTTGGCACATCATTAAACAAAGTTGCTTCCTTTGTGATGTACAAGGGCAATAGCTAGTTATAACATCAAGTTAGGGGATGAGAATCAGCTCTTTCAGGTATAAATGTTTCGACTTCCTTTGCCATGTACAAGGGCAATAGCTAGTAAAAATTAAGTTAGCTCCCCCCCCGCCCCCCGTACCCCAA
>NW_017670916.1:74662-96863 GCF_001879085.1 Nicotiana attenuata | reverse complement strand
CCCCCCCCCCCCCTCCCCAACCAAAACAATCTTTAGCGTAGTAAAATTGTGAAGTTTGTATTCTAGTTACTAAGTTAGTTAAAAAATTCCCATTTGATTCTTGTCCAGTTGAGTTCATTACAAATAGTACCAGAGCATGATCATGGAACCTTTAGAAGTTTGACAGTCATGGCTGAAGAAACTCTATATGCAGAGTTTGCAAATAGAATAGACAATCAAATTTAGTCTTCTAGAGCTCAGCTGAGGGGAGGGGGTGAATTTTGACAAATTAAGCGGAAAACTGGAGGAGCAAAATGTGATGATAGGAAAAATCCCCAGCAATTATACTTCAAAGTGAATACCCAGATCTTAGTGACGAATTGACGCTACTTGAGATAGCAACAATTGATGGAGAGAAGCTTCAAACTTTCAATTAACCAAGATAAATGGGTCCAGAAACAGTGGAGGAGACAGCGAAGGGATGGGGCAAGGTAAGAGATTGCAACCAGATTTGGAAATCAATACAAGGAATACTAGGTTGGATAACATTAGGAATGAAGATATTCGGGAGTGGGTGGGCGTGGCTCCGGTGGACGACAAGATGCGGGAAGCGAGGCTTAGATGGTTCGGGTACGTGCGGAGAAGAAGCCTAGATGTCCCGGTTAGAAGGTGTGAGCGGTTGGCTTTGGCAGGTACGAGAAGAGGAAGAGGGCGGCCTAAGAATTATTGGGGCGAGGTGATCAAGCAGGACATGGCGTGGCTCCAGATTTCCGAGGACATGGCTCATGATAGGAAGGTGTGAAGGTCGAGCATTAGGGTTGTAGGTTAGGGGGTAGTCGAGCATTTTTCATCTTTGTACCGGCTACTCTAATAGTGTATTGTCTAGGACTGCTAGATTTTTATGTTTTGTTTCACACTTTTGCATAGTATGTGTTATTACCCTTCCAATTATTTGCTGTCTCTCACGATACTAATATTATTTTTCCGGTTTTTTTTGTTATTACGCATCTTTTGTCTCTGAGCCGAGGGTCTCCCGGAAACAGCCTCTCTACCCCTCCCGGGTAGGGATAAAGTCTGCGTACACTCTACCCTCCCCAGACCCCACTAGTGGGATTCTACTGGGTTGTTGTTGTTGTTGTTGAATATACATCTTTTGGGTAGCACCACCCCAAGAGATTGCAGCTATATTTGGAAATCAAGAGAACAAATATACATCTTTTGGTAATCACTCCATTGTCTTATTCTTTGGCTGATTCTTCAACCCTTTCCATTGCTCCAACAAAGAGTTTGAGTTTGATTTCTGAAAGAGGTTTGACCAAGATACGTAGAACTGAAGAAGTTTTAAGCCATGAAGGCAATAATAGGGCTCAAAATGTTGAAACTTTCAGTAGAGGGTATCATTCAAATATTCTGGAGAACGTGATTATTATAAATAATGAACATTTTAATGAGGGACCAGAGAAGCATAGGCTGAAATCTGATGCCAGGAAGACATGGAAAAAAAAAACTTTTCCGCTACTTCCAGAGGTGCATATTGTCATCCATTATCCTAATCAAGTTATTGCTCAGGTCGTGTTTGTGAGCCATGTTAAGGCATTATTGTTAATTTGTCAATCAAGAAGCTCCTATACAAGTCCTGTGATGTGATGGTTTCTCTGTTTGTGATTCATTTTCCTTTTATTTATGTCATCATATTCTACTCATCATAAAACAAGCATGTTGTTTTACAATGAAAAAGGTCCGCCAAGTAAAAGCGGAAAGACCATTTCGACATGTAGTTTTTACAAATATAAGTTACTGGATTGTGGTTGTATCCTCTGTGTCACACCAGGCATTTTAAGACACATAAAATTTCTGTAGTAGATTACCAAATTACTGATTGCAAAAATGTGTGGAAGAAATCAAATTCCTTTGTGATGTCTGAAGAGATATCTACTGTCAAGAGCATTGATTTTCACATGGCCCAACCGAGCCCTACTTCTTCTTAGAACTAACATTAGTGACATCATTATGTTGGACGCTTGTAGTACAGAGCTTGCATTCAAGAATTTCATTGGTTGGAACATTTGGTTTCGTTCAGTGTTATTTCAGACATTTGCGGTAAATCTATATGCTTCACACAACCGTCTGAGTAGTTGTGACATAGTCCCTCCGTTTCAAAAAGAATGAACCTATTATTATTTGGGGAGTCAAACAAGGTTTTCTTTTACCATATTTTTTTGCAAATAATTTTTAAATATATTGAATTGTTAACTATCGTGACTTATATTTTTTATCTACTTTCTTAATATGTAAATTTTATTATAAAAACTAAAAGAATCTATATCCAAATTCACGCTAAAAATTAGTCAATTTGACCCTGGTACTCCGAAAAGGTTCAATGAAATTGAAACAATAGGGAGTATTTGACTTCTTCTGAGCTGAGGAGTCCTTTTGGGAACTTTCATTTTTTTTTGAGAAGGATCCTTTTGGGAACTTTCATTTGATTCTAGTTCATTTGAGTTCATTACATTCTCATAAGGCTTTATATAAAATTCTGCTTAAAATTTGTGTTAATAAGTATGATTATCCTACTCCATAACAATTACAAAGTAATTTAGAGGACAAAGGGACATACAATTTAATGATTTTGGAGTAATCGCGAGTTAGGATGTTGTAGCCAGTGGACATCCTAGTATCAGCAGCAATTACACAGTAATCTGCACCTGCAACCGCAACACACGTTCTGCAACAGTGTACGGATCAGATACATTAACATCCAGATCAACATCAATATAATAAGAAAAGGACGCAAAAAAAAAAAATGGTAATAATATATAATTAAGTACCCTCCATTGTTGTCATAAGGAGACCAGTTAGCTTGCTGCTTCGTCATAGCGAGAGAGAGAGAGAGAGAGTAAAAAACTAGGGTTGAAGAAGAAGATTGAAACTGAAATTGAAGAAAGAGGAGAAAATTGATGAGGATGCCTCCTTCAGCAAGACAACTCTCTCAGTGGGTGTTGATTTCCTGTAGGCCTTCTAATGGGCTCTTGGTTGAGGCCCAATTGTTTCCTGTCCTTGTCTAAAAAGGCCTACAACTCGGGGCATTTGCACAAATGGCCTTTTTGAGGTCAATATTAAAATTATGTCCCAGTAGCTCAATGGGTTACATTTATCAGGAAAAAGAAGAAAAATCATGTAACTTTCCACCATATTGAGCTAAGTGCCACACTTTACATTAGATATCTTAGCTATAATAAGAGAAGAGGAAAATAAAATCGATTATTCTTCTTGCTTTTATTCTTGCTATGCTGAATGAAATCCATTCTTATTACAAGTTTTTAAGTGTGACCAACTACGATAGAAATAATAAAGGAAAAAAAACTTTTAGATGTAAAATTTAGTATACTAAGCTATTAAGGACAAAATTTAAAGAGTGGCATAGGGGTGGGCATATATCAGGTAAAACCGATAACCCGAACCGTTAATTATTTATTGGGTTATCGGTATTGGGTTACTGGGTTAACGGTTCGGTAATGGGTTAAATTTTTTTTTTCTATTGGGTTATCGGTTCGGGTTCGGTTTGGCAATTCCGTTATTGGGTAAAACCGATAACCCAATAAGGATTAACTAATTTACTAGTTTACCCTTAAGTATATGCATACTAGGGTTTCATAATTCATACTTCATAGTTCACGCTTTGATTTCCCTATTCTTTCTCAGTTTCTGCGCCTCACGCCCTCACCAGTTAGCCCGTCAAGACTCAGGCCGATGTCAGTCGCATCACGCCCTCACCAGTCAGCCCGTCAAGACTCTGGCCGGCGTCAGTCGCATTTCTCAGCTTCTTTCTTTCACTCTTCAGTCACATCTTCACTTTTATTTTTCAGATCCATCAGATTCTTCAGTCGCATCTTCTTCACTCTTCAGTCGAATTTCTCAGCCGCATTCTTCAGCTTCATCTTGATTCTTCGTGTAAGTTTTTAGTTGCTTCATCTTCATCTTTTTCTTAGTTTGTTTCAAAGCATTCTGGCTCTGAATTTTCTTAGTTTGTTTGAAAGCTGAAGTGAGATTTGTCGTGTGCTTTAATTGTTGAGCTGTTACAAAGTTGTCTTGTGTCAGTTATTATAAATTTGTATTTCATAACTAATAAACTTTTTAATCTATATACATAATTCAGTACTAGAGTAAAAAAGTAGATATCAATGTACAAAGAGTTACTGCTAGTCGTTTGAACAAAGAAGATCTTAAGAACACTGATGTTATTTTACTGGCCAACTACTTGAATTAGAGATTATTGATATCATTTTAAGATTTTGGTTAGTGTTTATTTTATTGGATGTTGCAGTAAATTTAAATTCTTGTGAAATAGAACAGCTCTGAAAAGAGTTTTAGCAAAACAGTTTTAGCAAAACAGTTCTTAAAATCTTATAAAACTGTTTTAGCAAAACAGTTTTATACCAAAACTGTTTTATACATTGCGAAACTGTTTTAGTTGTTTTATCTTATCGGTAAACCGATAACCGAACCGATAATGATGGATAACCGATTAACCGATAACCGATAATCAATATCTTATCGGTTTGGTTATCGGGTTATGATATTTGTAAACCGATAACCGATAGGCAAAACCGATAATATTCATAACCGAACCGAACCGACCGATGCCCATCCCTAGAGTGGCATAAGAAAAGGTCATATAGTGCAAATAAATTTAACACGCCATATTCAAGGGGAGGTGCCATGGTGCATGCTATTCGCCGATGACATAGTTCTGATTGATGAATCACGAGCCGGTGTTAACGAGAGGCTGGAGGTTTGGAGAGAGACTCTTGAGTCTAAGGGTTTCAAGTTGAGCAGGACGAAGACGGAATACCTGGAGTGTAAGTTCAGTGCTGAGCCGAGGGAAGTGGGCGTGGATGTGAGGCTTGAATCACAGGTCATCTCAAGTAGAGGCAGCTTCAAGTACCTTGGTTTGGTTATCCAGGTGGCGGGGAGATCGACGAGAATGTCACACACCGTATTGGAGTTTGGATGGATGAAGTGGAGGTTAGCGTCTAGAGTCCTGTGTGACAAGAGAGTGCCACTGATACTCGAAGGTAAGTTCTATACAGCGGTGGTTAGACCAGCCATGATGTATGGGGCTGAGTGTTGGCCTGTTAAGAACTCACATATCCAGAAGATGAAAGTAGCATAAATAAGAATGTTGAGGTGGATGTGCGGGCACACTATGCTGGATAAGATTAGGAATGATGATATTCGGGAGAAGGTGCACGTGGCTCCCATCGATGAAAGATGCGGAAAGCGAGGTTCAAATGGTTCAGGCATGTTCAGAGGAGAAGCCCAGATGCTCCGGTACGAAGGTGTGAGCGGATGGTTGTGGAGGGCACGAGAAGAGGTAGAGGGCGGCCTAAGAAGTATTGGGGAGAGGTGATTAGGCAAGATATGGCGAGGCTTCAGATTTCCGAGGACATGATACTTGATAGGGAGATGTGGAGGTCGAGTATTAGGGTTGTAGGTTAGGAGGTAGTTAAGTCTTACCATACTTCGTATCATTGTGGGACTAGTCTGGTAGGGTTTTTGTCTAAGATAGCTAGTGACAATGTTATTGTTTACTATTTCGCCTCCCAGTATAGGACCTATTTACTAGCTATCGCTTTTGCTTTGCATCTTTCTTCTGGATTTCATGTTGTTCCTATTTTTCCTATGATTTCTGTGGTGATACTAATATTGTCTCCTTTTGTCCTTTTGTTTTCTTGAGCCGAGGGTCTTTCGGAAACATCCTTTTTACTCCTTTGGGGTAGGGGTAAGGTTTGCGTATACACTACCCTTCCCAGACTCCATTAATAGAATTTTACTGGGTTGTTGTTGTTGTTACTCGTACTACTAGGAAATATCTACTAGCACCTCTTTTTTAAATCCAAATAGGCATTAGAATACATAAGCCAAAAACCATGAGTATGAACTCCTATCTATGCATAAATCCTATTTTGAATACTAAATACTACTTATGACACAGAATTCCAATATATGGAGGATTATAAGTAATGTCAACTCTTTTCTTGTTCAAACAGAAAGTGTTGTTTGGTTGGAAAGATGTTATCCCAAGACTAATTATTTTGGGATTAGTTATTCCATCTTTTTATATGGATAAAAAAATAGTATAATCCCGGGATAACTAATCCCGGGATTAATTATACTGCACTTTTCTACCAACCAAACATGGGATAAACACTTATTAAATTTAATCCCGAGATTAATTATTCCTTATCCCTCGTACCAAACGAGCCCAAAGAATGTCACATGTAAACGGACTAAACTAGCTGCATGATGCCATACTTCTAATTTATAAATTACAAGTTTGAAATGCATAAAGAACTAAGATGACATGCTGATTGAGTCCAAGAGAAAAAGAGTACTATTTTAAGTATGTGAAGAAACACAAAGCTATATATTTCATGGAGGTTTGGTTGTGTAGTCCAATAGAAATTTTATTTTTATCATATAATTCTATCCACAAGAGATCAATAAATAATAACATAGGAAATCTACAAATAAATAAAACACAGAAAAACCTTGTAGAATCATTATTTTTTCAGTTAATTAGATTCATTCATTAATCAATACTAGTATTCTTAAAGGAATACACTTTGTTTTTCCCAAAATTATGACCTATATAACAGGATACATTAGTGCACTTGATGTTTACATAAATGATACATAGACCGTAATTTGTATATAATAAGACACTAACAATTTTATTAGATAGGCTCCTTTATATAGACCAAATTAAAAAGATAAAGGGTGTCATATTCTTTTTTTTAATAGGCTTTTTTCCTCTATAGTTTTAACTCTTCCCATTTGGTAATCCTTTTTCTTTAATCCCATTTTCGTCACTTTTCTTCTTCCCATCAACAGACTTGGCCTCTTCCTCCTCTTTTCTCTTTGTATTTAGAAAATTAATTAACCCTTTAAGGGAATCCTCAACTTCATCTTCCTTCAACAACTGCTCTGCCACTTCTGCAGGCGTCACCATTTCAATGTCAATTAATTCCTCAATTTCTTTGAAAAGTTTGTACTCTTTAATCCCAAGGTAATTAGAAGCAAGAAGCTTAAAACCACAAGGTGTGCAATATGCCATATGAATATGTACGTCCATTCTACCAGGCCGTAATAGTGCAGAGTCGAGTTTTTCTATGTGATTTGTTGTAAAAATTATGATTCTTTCGTCGCCGCAACTTGACCATATATAGTCCATCAATAAAATTCAGTAAACCAGACAATGTCACCTGCAATAAAAAAAAATATTACTAGTAAGGGAAAGTATTACAATACATTAATACCAAATCTAAATTTTCCCAATATTTGACTCATAAGATTGTTTATGTTCTTATTAAGGTGTTTGGTTTGTGAGCGATAAATAAAAGAGCAGCCTGGTACACTAAGCTCTCGCTATGCGTTACGTCCGGGGAAGGGTCTATTATACGCAGTGGCGGAGTCACATGCATCAAAGGGGTGTCAACCGACACCCCTTTGTCGGAAAATTGCACTGTTTAGCTCGGTAATTTTTTTTTAAAATATATATATATATATATATATATATATATACATATATATATATATATATATATATATATATATATATATATACACTATATAATGACACCCCTTGACTTCTTGGTGAATTTGTTTCTTTATATTTTGACTCCCCTTAATAAAAATCCTGGATCCGCCACTGATTATACGCAGCCTTATCCTGTATTTCTGCAAGAGGCTGTTTCACGGCTCGAACCCGTGACCTCCTGGTCAGATGACAACAACTTTACCAGTTACACAAAGGTTCCCCTTCTTGTGAGCGATAGATAATTATAAAAAAAAAAAAAAAAAAGAAGTCATTCCATATGGACAGAAGACCCACACCCCAAGTTCCCTAGCGTTTGGTTCACTATCCCGATCATGATTTTCCCACCCCAGAGGTAAAGGTACTTCCCGTTTGGACCGATTGTGAGCGATAAGGGATTCAAATTCAAACCCTGACACCATGGTTCGTAGCCACGTACTCTAATCCGATGAGCTACATGCCCCACCCCATCTCCACTGGATCTATTCCCGAGAATACAAATTGGAGAGTGTTTTGATTTAAAAGGAGATATTTAAACGCCAATATAAATTAGTCGGATTAGTAGATTTTGGATATCACATATAGTTAAATAAATAAAATTAAAAAAAAAAAAAAAAACAGTCAAGTAGGAGATAGAAAATAAAAGACTAACCTTGCTTTCTTGCTGATGAAAACCATGTGAATTAGCAACAACAGCTCGATTAGCCAAATTATCTTGCAAGTCAATTGTACAATCAATATCCTCTACCACCAAAATGGACTTATTAGCTGTGGCAACCAACAACTTCCTTAACTCTGAATTCCTCCTCAGGTCAGTCAACTCCAAATCATATATATCAAAGTTCAAATAATTAGCCATTGCAGCAATCAAACTTGATTTCCCAGTCCCTGGAGGACCAAACAACAAATACCCTCTTTTCCATGCTTTTCCTACTTTCCTATAATACTCTTTCCTCTTTACAAATCTCTCTAAATCCTTCAAAATCATGTCTTTTTGGTCTAATTCCATAGCAATTGTCTCAAAAGTTGAAGGATGATCAAGATTTACTGGCTTCCACATGTCATGTAAATTGTATATGTTGATTGTCTTGTTTTCATGTTTTTGTAATTTTGCTTCTTTTATTATGTAAGGCAAGTAAGAATTTAGGGCAAGGTCTTTGTTTTTCTTGTGAAATGTTAGCTCAAAAGACCTTACTTCTGATTTTAGAGTGGAATTCATGTCTCTTGGATTATGGAAGTGTTTAGCCTCTGTTTGCATGTAGAGCCAAATCCACTTGAAAATCTGTCCATTATAAATCTGTCACCTGTTACAATAAAACTTTAAGGTAAAAATCATCATTTTCACAAGATCTATTATGTCATCTCATTAAGAAAACTAACAACCAGAGACGGACCTATGCTATACAGAGAGGGGACATCAACATCCGTAAAGTTAAGCAAAAACTTCATGTATATATGTATATATCTTTAGAAAATAATAATGTATTAGTAGCGGGTACCCTATAAACAAAGCAGATTTTGGTTGAATCTAAAAGTGCACCCCAAACCTTCAATCCTGAGTCCGTCTCTACTAACAACCGAAGACTACCTCATAAATTAATGAGAACAAACACTCTTTCAAATCAGATAGTGTGTGTGTATATATATATATATATATATATATATATATATATATATATATAAGCATTTCATTAAATTAGAAATTACATTAGCGTATTTACCAAAGGCGGATCTAGAATTTCTAGTAATGGGTGCACTACTAAAAAAAGGGAAGGGGGAGAGGGGGGAATGTATTAAGCGGGAATTGATCCATATTCGTCTTGCTAAATAGCTCAACCTTCAATCAAGTGCACTATTTGACCTTAGAGCATGAGTATAGTTAATATTATACCAATTTTAAAAAATATATACATAAATATCTAATTTTATGTAAAGACCATAATCCCCCTATAAATCCCCCTTGGTATGTACACATAAAAACACATACTTTATGATGTTTCTTATGCTCATTTAACTTTAAACATTAGAAATCTTCCATACTACTTCTAGTTTAGGTCAAAATTTTTTTGTATGATAACAAATACTAAATGCAATTATCTATATATATATGTGTAAAACATCACCTCCTCATTACGTTCCATCGCAATGTTGAAATTCTTCTCCTTCTCAGGCTTACTGATTTTGTCTATGGGTGTTAGGGGACATCTTGTTGCCCAAATAGATTTCAGCAGCTTCATAAATTTCATTGTTGACTAAGCCATCAAACTCGTCAATTACCATTGTGAGCTCATTTGAGAATTTGGTGAATATATTTTTAAGTCCAAAAAAAATATATTCATGGAATTCTGGTGGGATATAATCATGGACTATTGTACGGACCAACATGGCTGTTGCAGCAACAGAGCCTACTGTCGATAAAACAGTTTTGGCCAAAGCCATTCTTGATTCTGCTGAAGATGACATTTTCTTTTTTGAATTATAAAGAGGGATCTTCTGCTAGTTGGTATTCAAGATTTTGGTATTGCAAATGACTATATGAGGAACATGATAAATTTATAGGAAAAGTATGTGAAGAAAAGACCAAAAATGGAGGGAGAAATTGGAAGAAGAAGCAGGAAAATTGGAGCAAGACTTACTATTGTAGTAGTTGGAATTGACTATGTAGACTTTGAACATATTTGAAACTTTCCATGTTACCATAAGAATTCCTTTAAAATTAAAGATGTCAGTGGTTACTGCTTACAGATATATCTTCTTAATACTTTAACTACAATATCTTCTGAGGACATATAGGTGCCTTGGAACAACAGTAAAGCTGTCATTACATTAGAGTAGACTGTTTACATTTTGGGTGCGACTTTTTTTCGGACCTTATGTGAACGTGAAATATCTTGTTTACCAGGCTATCCTTTTTAAATTTGCCAGGAACGAAGCTAACGTCGATTAAGGAAAAAATTATACTGAGTATATTGGTCATATATTAATTTTTATGCATATATATTAAATTTTAAATATTATTAGTAAAATTTCTGGCTTTTGCTACTATAGTCCGACATGTTTCTATTTGCCATTTCATAAAGATAATATAGGAAAAACTCAAAGTCAAGGTGAACATATAGGTGCTTGGAAAATAAGTATATGAAGCTTCCGGTTTGCAATAAATTACTTTTCAAATTTTGATAAACTAGTACTTAGTCAAACCCCACAGATTACTCAATAAAACACTGGCAAACTAGTAGTCTTTTTCTGTGACTTGACTCTAAATTTAATGTAAAAATTGCACGGAGTGTGTGATGACCCGATAGGTTATCTCATGTTTTAGAACTAAATTCTGAGTTTCGAAGCCTTAAATATCTTATTCTAGCCTTCCTCAATTTGCGTGCACGGTCCGGATATTTTTCTGGAAAGCTTATATGTTAAAAATTGATAAAAATAAGAACTTTTGCCTTAAAAGTTAAATTGAGTTGACTTCGGTCAACGTTTTGAGCAAACGGACCCGGATTCGTGTTTTGACGATCCCGGTGGATCCGAATCATAATTTGGGACCTGGGCGTATGCCCGGAATCGAATTCCGAGGTCCCTAGCTTAAGATATGAATTTTTGTTGAAAATTGAAAGTCTGAAAATTTAATGATTTTTAAGAATTGATTGATGTTTGGCTTTGTTGATACCAGGTCCGTATTTTGATTTCGGAGCCCGGTACAGGTCCATCATAATATTTATGACTAGCCTGTAAAATTTGGTGAGAAACGGAGTTGGTTTGACGTGATTCGGACGCCCGGTTGTGAAAATAGAAGTTTCAAAGTTTTCTTGAAAATTTCATTTGATTTGGTGCTCAATTCGTAGTTCTAGGTGTTATTTTGGTGATTTGATCGCACGAGCAAGTTCGTATGATATTTTTAGACTTGTGTGCACTTATAGTTTAGAGCCTCGAGGGCTCGGGTGGATTTCGGATAGGCTACGGAGTGGAATAAGGGTGAATATGTTTTATACGGTGGGATCGGGTTGCATACCGCAACAGGTGGAATAAGAGTGGATTGATATGGCGAAATAAGGGTGAACTGTGATACTGATATTGATATATGGTGGGATCGGGTTGTGCGCGGCAACATATTTATATACATTATCTATGTTGTTGATGCTATTACGGTGGAATAAGGGAGGATTATGTGGTGTCTGCTGGGATCGGGTTGCGCCCTAAAACAACCTATATGTTTTTCATTTCTTGAGCTGCGTTGGTTTTCGGTATTTTTTTTGAACTGTTAAAGATTAATATTTTTGGGCGACACTGGTTTATTCTTGAGACTGTGGTTATTATTTTCAGTTGGCTGTTTAATTCTGTTAAGTATTCTCATTTTTTGTTATTATTATATACTGCGTACAAGTTATGGTGTAGGTGACCCGCCTTAGCCTCGTCACTAATTCATCGAGGTTAAGCTCGACACTTACCGGCACATAGTGCCGGTTGTACTAATTCTATACTCTACAGATTGTGCAGATTTTAGAGTCGGTCCCAGCGGCAGCTATTAGCGTGCTCGGATTGGATAGTTGTGGAGACTTGAGGTACGGCTGCTCAACGCCCGCAGCTCCTGGAGTTCCCTTCATCTATTTATTTAGCTGCGTATTTTCATTCAGACAACTTTGTCTTATTGCAGACCTTTGTATGTACTATTCTAGTAGCTCGTGCACTTGTGATACCAGGTTCAGGAATTTGTTATAAATGTTTCTGGTTTAGCTTCCGCATTTACCCTTTAGATTATTTTAGTTATTTCAATTCTTACTAAATTTTATCATTTCAACTGTTAAAAGAAATAAATTGTTCTAACGTTTGATTGCCTAGAAAGTGAAATGTTATGCACCATCACGGTCCCGAGGGTGGGACATCCGGATCGTGACAGGGCATCCTCCCCATTTAACATGGACTCTTTTTTTAAACTTTTACCCACTATTTAAACAACTTTAGGTCTTTTTATCCTCCTCCTCCTCCTCCTNCCCTCAAATTGTGAAGCATGCGGGCCACCAGTTCAGAGGATTCTTCTCCTCCTCCTCCTCCTCCTCCTCCTCCTCCTTCTCCTTCTTCTTCTTCTTCTTCTTCTTTTCTTCTTCTTCTTTGGGTAATAATGATTTTATATGATGTTTGTGAATATATTTTAAGGCCGTTTATTATGTTTTACAATGGTGAGCTGTTGTGGCGCTTTATTTTTTTACTATTGCTTAGGGTTTCTTCTTTTTCTTTTTCTTAATTGCAAAATGAGTTCGTTAGATTTATTGTTGTTCTGACAAATTAATGATTGTGGTTTGTTCTTGATGATATTTGGAGGTTATATTTCAAATTTGAGCTTATCTGGAGTAGATTTAGGTATTAAATCGTATATTGGATTGTTAAATTCGAAGAACAAATTTCTGTTTCTAGGCAATTTGCACTTCAGGCCTATTTGGCCTTAAGTGAATAAAAACGTTAGTTGCACTTCAGACCTTTTGGCCTTAAGTGTATCTGAAGTGTAATTTTTCACTTTAGACTTATTGGCCTTAAGTGTAGGAAAATGTTTATTGTACTTCAGACCTTTTAGCCTTAAGTGCATCATAAGTGCAATTTTTCACTTCAGACTTATTGGCCTTAAGTGCGTGAAACCATTGGCCTTCAGACCTTTTGGCCGTAAGTGCACAAGAAGTGCAATTTTTCACTTCAGACTTATTGGCCGTAAGTGTAGGAAAGCGTTTGTTGCACTTCAGACCTTTAGGTCTTAAGTGCATATGAAGTGCAATTTTTCACTTCAGACTTATTGGCCTTAAGTGCATGAAACCATTGGTTGCACTCCTGGCCTATTTGGCCTTAAGTGCATCTAAAATTTTTTTTACTTCAGACTAATTTTTTTTTTAATTTTAGACCCGATAAGTCTGAAGTTGATCTTAAAGCGGGTAGGCTTGCAATTGTTTTTACAAAGTGAGTATAAGTTCAATTGTGACTCAAAAATCGAGTATAGATGCAAAATTCCTAAATTTAATTGGGTCTATGTGACATGTAAATAGGGCTTTTTAAAGGGGGAAGTGCACGGTTAGCCACTAATAACACATGTATTTACTTTTAAGCCACTGTTTAAAATGTCTTTAGTCTTTAGCCACTGCTTTAATAAACTTTAACTGCCCGGACGAAAATACCCTTCTGCTCATGTCCTTAACTTTTGAACTTAACTTCAGGACTACATGTCCTTAACTTTTGAACTTGTAACTCTAAGTTCAGGACTTCAGGACTACATGCCCTTAACTTTTGAACTTGGAACTCTAAGTTCAGGACTTCAGGACTACATGTGCTTAACTTTTGATCTTAACTTCAGGACTTCAGAACTACATGTCCTTAACTTTTGAACTTAACTTCAGGACTTCAGAACTACATGTCCTTTACTTTTGAACTTAACTTCAGGACTTCAGGACTACATGTCCTTAACTTTTGAACTTGTAAACTGTAAGTTCAGGATCAAGTGTCCTTAACTTTTGAGCTTGTTAGTCTAAGTTCAGGACCTATTACCCTTAACTTTTGGGCTTCTTAGCCTAAGTTCAGGACCTACTGTCCTTAACTTTTGAGCTTGTTAGTCTACGTTCAGGACTTCAGGACGTATTGTCCTTAACTTTTGAACTTGTAACTGTAAGATCAGGACATATTGTCCTTAACTTTTGGCTTCTTAGCCTAAGTATGATACCATGTTGTCACGACCCAAAATCCACTAAGGGTCGTGATGGAACCGGACACCACTGTCAGGCAAGCCAACACCAAGAAGTTAATTAAATTCCCATTTTAGTATTTGTTGAAATTATTCCTTTTATACATTAAACAATAAATAATGAAATTCATTGAAATAAGATGATATCTTTAACAAAATTAATATTTAATAATCCCATAATCATTCCAGAACCCGGTATCACAAGTGCATGAGCTATTTTTAGGAAATCAAATGAAGTGCAATAACTGTCCAGAATACAAATTGGGCAGAAGGTAAATACTATACGCTGAAAGAGACTATGCCGGCTGCGGATCGCCTCGAGAGATGCAGCTCACCTAAGTCTTCGTATCATCCCTGCTGCTACGCCCATTAGGCCGCTAGGGGTACATGTGCCTGTGCAACAAAAATGCACAGCAAGTGTAGCATGAATACAAAAATAACATGTACTCAGTAAGTATCCCGTCTAATCTCGAAGATGTAGAGACGAGAGGTCGACTTCGACACGTACTAGTGGTCCAATAATAATACACCAATAATATAGTAAATCGAGGGTCTTTATAAAAAATGATTGTAACTTAATAGCATGAAGCAAGTAAACAATTCTCTTATTCATAGGGAAATTTCCAAATTAGTTTTCATCATTTATACATTTATTCTCAATCCGGGGAAGCAATATCCTCATTTATAAATATCAAGGCAAGCAATACAAGCATGCGCAAATCATACCGAGGACGTACGGCCCGATCCAATAATATTTAAACTGTGCACTGCCAGAGGGTCGAATGGCGCGAACCATAGATGCATCTATTACCCCGCTCGCGAATCATACAAGCGACGCGGTCAAACATGAATAAACAATCACCCCGCTCGCGCATCATACATGTGATGCAAGTACACATAGAAACACACATTCAAACAGTCAATCAAAACATCACTAGGGAGATAATTTCAAGGAAGTATCAATTTTTCTTTTACAAGTCAAGAAAACGAAGTTTAACTCTTTTAGAAAATCATTTACCACTTCGATGCAATTAAAGCAATTTAAACTGTCAATAAGGTTACAATTATTACAAGTAAAGTGTCATGACCCGGATTTCCCACCCTCGAGAGTCGTGATGGCGCCTACTAATGAGAGCTAGGCAAGCCAAATTTAATTACTTTTTCATTAATAACATAATTCCTTTTAACAATTATTGGCAATAATACAAAGCAATGAAATTAAATAATAAGCGGAAGTCTCAATATTATAGAAAACTGAAAAAATATGCGGAAAAAAACAATCTCAACAAAAGCCTCTACCCAAGACTGGTGTCACAGTTTCACAGACGGTCTAAGGATACTACACACAAAGGTCTGAAAGAATTAAACTCGACACTGTCTCCAGAAATACATGAGAAACAGGAATATAGATGAAAGGAGACGCCAGGGCCTGCGAACGCCTGCAAGGCTACCTCGGGTCTCGCTGGGCTGAAAGCCTGCTCCCACTCTACTGCTGCTGCTGTCCGAAGCCTGGATCTGTGCAAAATAGCATAGAGTGTAGTATCAGCACAACCGACCCTATGTGCTGGTAAGTGTCTAGCCTAACCCCGGCGAAGTAGTGACGAAGCTAGGACCAGACCAACAAATAAACTTGTGCAGATATATGTACAAGTACAACGGAGACGTAGCAAGAAAATAACAATTTAAGCTGGGGAAGGGAGCATGCTTCAGGGGCAATAGTTAGAAATAAAATTTCAGGAATAATAAAGCGTACATCTACAATTTAACTTCTAGCAGTAAATGAAGAGATAAGGCAACTTTCATATTCAACTCATCTTGTTGCAGGCGTGCAACCCGATCCCATTTCTCAATATCTCGTGGTAGGCGTACCACCCGCTCCCATTTCAATATCACTCGTGGTAGGCGTACCACCCGCTCCCATTTCAATATCACTTGTGGTAGGCGTACCACCCGCCCCATTTCAATATCACTTGTGGTAGGCGTACCAACCGCTCCCATTTCAATATCACTTGTGGTAGCCGTACCACCGGCTCCCATTTCAATATCACTTGTGGTAGGCGTACCACCCGCTCCCATTTCAATATCACTTGTGGTAGGCGTACCACCCGCTCCCATTTCAATATCCACTTGTGGAGGACGACCACCCGCTCCAATTTCAATATCACTCTTAGGCGTACCACCCGCTCCCATTTTAATAAATCAACAGTTCCTCCAAAAGAAAATTTACTCTAACAAACGCAACCATTAATACGAGTTCATAAGACAACAAGTACACAAAATTATGATTCACTAAGGAAAACAAATAATGACAAATAGCAATTAATTATGGATTATAAGGGGCAATCAGGCAATTTAGTAATAATATGTTGAATGTCACGTAGCAATTAAGTCACATAATCATGAAGCAATTAAGGCATAAATTCAATACATAACGTTGCGCAAGGACACCTTGGTTCAATAATAACAAGTGACACGATAAAGGGAAATGTCAACATAAAGAATCACAGAAATAATGGAATAAGACAAGTAATGCACTTAAAATAATACCAACAAGAAATCATAGCAAACTGCAATAAGTGCACGACATCACCCTTCGTGCTTTTACTCTCATCCTCACCAAGCAATGATAAAAAATGTGCACGGCATCACCCTTCGTACTTTAACACTCTTCCTCACCCAATCAACAATAACAAACAAGGGCAAGGGAATAAATAAACAATAATGAAAATCCCGAAAAGGGAACACAAACAAACAATTAAAACCCGACAAGGGTACAACATCAATAATCTCAACGTCCCGGCAAGGGAAAATATCAATGACTCTTTCTCTTTCTTTCACTTTCATCTCATAGTTCACATTATCACTCGAGCCAATGCTCCAAAGATTTACTTATCTCATATACCTTCACAATTTGTATTTCAACTCGAGCCAATGCTCCACGAAGTTCAAAGATTACAATTTCTTTCACAAGATCTTTACAACATATAGAAGTCATCAATTAAACATGGAAGATATAACAAAATCCCAACTATTCGCAAAATAAGAACTCACGGTCATGCTAGACACCAATGTATAGATACTCGTCACCATGCCTATACATCGTACCCGACAATTAACAAGTAGCAAATAAGACTCAACCCCTATTCCCTCAAGCTAGGGTTAAACCAAACACTTACCTCGATGCTTTGAACTCAACTCAAGCCTCAACTATATCTTTACCCCGTGATTCCACCTCCAATCCGCTCTAATCTAGTCACAAGTCACTTAATTACTTTAATAAACACTAAATGAATCAATTTGAATGCATAAAAATGAATTTTCCAAAGTTTTTCCCAAAAATTCCAAAATCGCCCCGGGCCCACGTGATCAAAACCCGAAGTTCGAACCAAAACCCAGTTACCCATTCCCCCACAAAACTCAAATATGTAATTTGTTTTGAAATCGGACCTCAAATTGAGGTCCAAATCCCCAATTTTTGAAAAACCTAGGTTCTACCCAAAACCCCCAATTTCACCCATGAAAATCATTGATTTTAAGTGGAAAACATGTTAAATGATGTTAATGATTGAAAGAAATGAGTAGAAATTAACTTACAATTGATTTGGCGAAGAAAGATTTCTTGGAAAATCGCCTATGGGTGTTTGAGTTTGAGAAAATGTGAAAAATGATGTTCAAAATCGGTTAAGTATAAAATATGCTGGGCTGCAGATATGGGATTTGCGAAACAGGGTTCGCAATTTCGAACCCTGCAGGTATGGGAAATGCGAGAAACATGTTCGCATTTGCGAACTCAGGCCAGATGGGAAGATATCGCATTTGCGAGAAAAGGTCTCGCATTTGCGAAGGCTGGACCTCCGCATTTGCGAAGGAAAAGGCCGCATTTGCGATCAAGCTGCCCATGGCCCATCTTCGCATTTGCGATGAGCAGCTCGCAATTGCGAGTTCGCACTTGCGATGCTGGCTTCGCAAATGCGAAGCCTGCAGATCAGAGATACCAGATTTTTCCAAAGTCTAGAAATGCAACCCGTGGCCTATCCAAAACTCACCCGAGCCCTCAGGGCTCCAAACCAAACATACACACAACCTCAAAAACATCCTACGGAATTATCCGTGCGATCAAATCGCCAAAATAATATCATATACATCGAATTAAGCCTCAAAATTCATAATTTCTTCCAATTTTTTTCATAAAACATAACATTTTCCATTTTAAGTCCAAAACACGTCAAACGACGTCCGTTTTCAACCAAACTTCACAGAAAGCGCTTAAACCATATATAAGACTTGTACCGGGCGCCGGAACCAAAATACGGGCCCGATACCACAGTCTTTTAATCAAATTTCATTTCCAATTTCCTTAATTATTTCCAGAAAGCAATTTTACACAAAACTTCATTCCTCGGGCTTGGGACCTCGGAATTCGATTTCGGGCATACGCCCAAGTCCCATATTTTCCTACGGACCCTCCGGGACGTCGAATCACAGGTCCGGGTCTGTTTACCCAAAATGTTGACCAAAGTCAAATTTATTCAATTTAATATCAAAATTTAGCATTTTTCTCACAGAATTCATATTTAAGCTTTCCGGCTACGTGCCCGGACTGCGCACGCAAATCGAGGTAACCCCAAATGAGGTTTTCAAGGCCTCAGAAGCACAGAATGAGTAAGGAAACAAGTGATGACCCCTTTGGGTCGTCACATTCTCCACCTCTAAAATAACCGTTCGTCCTCGAACGGACAAAAGAAAGAAGTACCTGAGTCGGGGAAAAGATGAGGATAACGACTCCACATATCAGACTCGGACTTCCAGGTCGATGCCTCAGGAGGCTGACCTCTCCACTGAACACAAAAAGAAGGGAAACTCTTGGTTCTCAACTGACGAACCTGCCGGTCTAGAGTAGCTACCGGCTCCTCCTCATAAAACAAGTCCTTGTCCAACTGGACAGTGCTGAAGTCTAACACGTGGGCTGGATCGCCGTGATACCTCCAAAGCATGGATACATGAAAAACTGGATGCACGGCTGATAAGCTAAGCGGCAATGCAAGTCTATAAGCCACCTCTCCCACTCGATCAAGAATCTCAAACGGACCAATGAACCTAGGGCTAAGCTTGCCCTTCTTCCCAAATCTCATCACGCCTTTCATAGGCGACACTCGGAGAAATACCCGCTCACCAACCATAAATGCCATATCTCGAACCTTGCGGTCTGCATAGCTCTTTTGCCTAGACTGAGCTGAACAAAGCCTATCCTGAATGATCTTGACCTTGTCCAAGGCCTCCTGAACCAAGTCTGTACCCAACAACCAAGCCTCTCCCGGCCCAAACCATCCAACCGGAGACCGACACTGCCCACCATATAAAGCCTCATAAGGAGCCATCTGGATGCTCGATTGGTAGCTGTTGTTGTAGGCGAACTCTACTACAGGCAAGAATTGATCCCATGAACCTCCAAAGTCAATAACACAAGCTCGGAGCATATCCTCCAAAATTTGAATAGTCCGCTCGGACTGCCCGTCCGTCTGGGGATGAAATGCTATGCTCAACTCAGCCCGAGTGCCCAACTCTCGCTGAACTGCTCTCCAGA
Source organism: Nicotiana attenuata (assembly GCF_001879085.1). Taxonomy (NCBI): domain Eukaryota; kingdom Viridiplantae; phylum Streptophyta; class Magnoliopsida; order Solanales; family Solanaceae; genus Nicotiana; species Nicotiana attenuata. The sequence continues at coordinate 76,985 of NW_017670916.1, read as the reverse complement.
AGCACGAGGTAAACTGCGTACCCCGGTCCGAAATGATAGATGCCGGCACACCATGAAGGCGACCAATCTCCCGGATATAAATCTCAGCTAATCTCTCAGAAGAATAGGAGACTGCCATAGGAATGAAATGTGCTGACTTGGTCAGCCTATCAACAATAACCCATATCGCATCGAACTTCTTCCTAGTCAGCGAAAGTCCAGTAACAAAATCCATAGTAATCCGCTCCCACTTCCACTCGGGAAGCTCAATTCTCTGGAATACACCACCAGGCCTCTGATGCTCATACTTAACCTGCTAACAATTCAAACAACGAGCCACATATGCTACGAAATCTTTCTTCATTCTACGCCACCAATAATGCTGCTGCAAATCCTGATACATCTCCGCGGAGCCCGGATGAATAGAGTGCCTGGAACTATGGGCCTCCTCTAAAATCAACTCTCGAAGCCCATCCACATTGGGCACACAAACTCGCCCCTGCAATCTCAAAACTCCACCCGCATCTAAGGTAACCTGCTTGGCACCTCCTCGCTGCATCGTGTCTCTAAGGACACACAAATGAGGATCATCAAACTGCCGATCACGGATACACTCCAATAACGAAGAACTAGCGACCGTGCAAGCTAACACACGACTGGGCTCAGAAACATCCAGTCTCACGAACTGATTGGCTAAAGCCTGAACATCCAAAGTAAACGGCCTCTGACTGACCGGAATATAAGCAAGGCTGCCCATACTGGCCGACTTCCTACTCATAGCATCGGCCACCACATTGGCCTTCCCCGGATGATATAAAATGGTGACATCATAATCCTTCAGCAACTCCAACCACCTTCTCTGCCTGAAATTCAACTCCTTTTGCTTGAACAAGTACTGAAGACTCTTGTGATCAGTGAACACCTCACACGTCACACCATACAAATAATGCCTCCAAATCTTCAATGCGTGAACTATGGCTGCCAACTCCAAATCATGTACTGTATAGTTCTTCTCATGAATCTTCAACTGCCACGAAGCATAGGCAATGACCTTGCCATCCTGCATCAACACTGCACCAAGCCCAATACGAGAAGCATCACAATAAACTGTATAAGGCCCTGATCCTGTGGGCAAAACCAACACCGGTGCCGTAGTCAGAGCTGTCTTGAGCTTCTAAAAGCTTGCCTCACACTCATCCGACCATCTGAACTGGGCACCCTTTTGGGTCAATCTGGTCATCGGGGCTACAATAGATGAAAATCCCTCCACGAACAGTCGATAGTATCCTGCCAACCCCAAAAAAATACTCCGAATCTCTGTAGCTGATGCTGGTATAGGCCGGTTCTTGACTGCCTCTATCTTCTTTGGGTCCACCTGAATACCCTCTGCTGATACAACATGGCCCAGAAATGCAACTGAACCCAACCAGAATTCACACTTCGAGAACTTAGCGTATAACTGACTATCCCTCAGAATCTGAAGAACCACTCTAAGGTGCTGCTCGTGCTCCTCCTGGCTGCGGGAGTATATAAATATATCATCAATGAACACTATCACGAATGAATCCAAATAAGGCCTGAACACTCGGTTGATCAAGTCCATGAAAGCTGCTGGGGCATTTGTCAACCCAAATGACATAACCAAGAACTCATAATGCCCATACCGAGTGCGGAAAGCTGTCTTAGGGACATCGGATGCCCTAATCCTCAACTGATGGTAACTAGATCGCAAGTCAATCTTGGAAAATACCCTGGCCCCCTGAAGCTGGTCGAACAAATCATCAATCCTCGGCAGTGGATACTTATTCTTGACCGTTTCCTTGTTCAATTGCCGATAATCAATACACATCCTCATTGACCCATCCTTCTTCTTGACAAATAAGACCGGCGCACCCCAAGGAGACACACTGGGTCTAATGAAACCCTTCTCAAGCAAATCCTGCAACTGCTCTTTTAACTCCTTCAACTCCGGCGGGGCCATACGATATGGCGGAATAGAAATGGGCTGAGTTCCCGGAACCAGATCAATGCAGAAATCAATGTCACTGTCGGGTGGCATACCCGGCAGGTCTGAAGGAAAAACATCAGGTAACTCACAAACAACGAGCACCGAATCGATAGAGGGAACCTCAGCACTGGAATCCCGAACATAAGCTAGATAAGCCAAACACCCCTTCTCGACCATACGCCGAGCCTTCATATACGATATGACACTGCGGGTAGAATGACCAGGAGTCCCACTCCACTCTAAACGAGGCATACCCGGTAAAGCTAAGGTCACAGTCTTGGCATGGCAGTCCAAGATAGCGTGATAGGGTGATAACCAGTCCATCCTCAATATAAT
>NW_017670916.1:38290-72665 GCF_001879085.1 Nicotiana attenuata | reverse complement strand
TGCACGGCATCACCCTTCGTGATTTAACACTCTTCCTCACCCAATCAACAATCACAAACAAGGGCAAGGGAATAAATAAACAATAATGAAAATCCCGACAAGGGAACACAAACAAACAATTAAAACCCGGCAAGGGTACAACATCAATAATCTCAACGTCCCGGCAAGGGAAAATATCAATGACTCTTTCTCTTTCTTTCACTTTCATCTCATAGTTCACATTATCACTCGAGCCAATGCTCCAAAGATTTACTTATCTCATATACCTTCACAATTTGTATTTCAACTCGAGCCAACGCTCCACGAAGTTCAAAGATTACAATTTCTTTCACAAGATCTTTACAACATATAGAAGTCATCAATTAAACATGGAAGATATAACAAAATCCCAACTATTCGCAAAATAAGGACTCACGGTCATGCTAGACACCAATGTATAGATACTCGTCACCATGCCTATACATCGTACCCGACAATTAGCAAGTAGCAAACAAGATTCAACCCCTATTCCCTCAAGCTAGGTTTAACCAAACACTTACCTCGATGCTTTGAACTCAACTCAAGCCTCAACTATAGCTTTACCCCATGATTCCACCTCCAATCCGCTCGAATCTAGTCACAAGTCACTTAATTACTTTAGTAAGCACTAAATGAATCAATTTGAATGCATAAAATGAATTTTCCAAAGTTTTTCCCAAAAATTCCAAAATCGCCCCCGGGCTCACGTTGTCAAAACCCGATGTTCGAACCAAAACCCGGTTACCCATTCCCCCACGAACTCAAATATGTAATTTGTTTTAAAATCAGACCTCAAATTGAGGTCCAAATCCACAATTTTTGAAAAACCTAGGTTCTACCCAAAACCCCGAATTTCACCCATGAAAATCATTGATTTTAAGTGAAAAACATGTTAAATAATGTTAATGATTGAAAGAAATGAGTAGAAATTAACTTACAATTGATTTGGCGAAGAAAGATTTCTTGGAAAATCGCCTATGGGTGTTTGAGTTTGAGAAAATGTGAAAAATGAAGTTCAAATTCGGTTAAGTATAAAATATGCTGGGCTGCGGATATGGGATTTGCAAAACAGGATTCGCAATTAGTATGGGAAATGCGATAAACATGTTCGCATTTGCGAACTCAGGCCAGATGGGAAGATATCGCATTTGCGAGAAAAGGTCTCGCATTTGCGAAGGCTGGACCTCCGCATTTCCGAGGAAAAGGCCGCATTTGCGATCAAGCTGCCCATGGAATTTGATTCCGGGCATACGCCCAAGTTTTATATTTTCCTACGGACCCTTCGGGACCGTCGAATTATGGGTCCGGATCCGTTTACCCAAAATATTGACCAAAGTCAAATTTATTCAATTTAATATCAAAATTTAGCATTTTTCTCACAGAATTCATATTTAAGCTTTCCGGCTACGCGCACGGATTGCGCATGCAAATCGAGGCAATCCCAAATGAGGTTTTCAAGGCCTCACAAGCACAGAATGAGTAAGGAAAGAAGTGATGACCCCTTTGGGTCGTCACATAAAGCATGTTTTTGGGTCCTAGACTACCCGGACTTAAGCATAATAGTAGCTACACACGGACTCTCGTCACTTCGTGCGTACGTAGTGATAACACAAAGGTTGGAAGATCCAAGAACTTGAAGAAAATAAGTTGATGAAATGCGGAAGTAGTATAGAAATTCAAGCGGATTAAGAAAAACAAGAAAAATAAATTAGATATGTCGAAATTCAAGGAAAGGTCCAAGAACCGCGAGATTATGTTAATCTAGATTTTGACAAGATCCTAATGACAACAAGTTGGTTATGAAACCAATTGCCTTCACTAGAGATAAGCTAATCAAGAACTAGGTTCGGATCTTGACTTCTAGTTTGAATAACTTACGACAACAACTAGTAAAAGAGACTAGTCGCCTTCGAAGTATATCAAAAGAAATCAAAGATATCACAAGAAAGAAAAATTATCTTACTACCTTAAGCTATCAACTAGTTAGGGTTGCAAGATAAATCTTCAAAGTAAAGTTCACAAAGGTTCAAAAGAACTCACAATAATAATATTAATCTTCAATAATCTCGTATAATGGAAGACAAGCATTCCTTTATATAGTAGTAAAGAAGGAGCTAGGCAAGACTTCAATAAATGAGAATTATATTCCCTAGAAGCATAGAAAACTACCCACACTAAGACCAATGTAGTCAACATACACATACACCAATGCAAGTCAACATAGATTAAAATAACTATTAAATATATATTCTAGAAACTATTTTTGGGCTTATTTGGGCTGCTGAAAATTCCTCTCTTTTGGGGCATATTTGGGCCTCATTCGATCTCCTCTTGGACTTTAATTTTGGCCTCAAAATAGTTGTAAGACTTGGCCCAAAGATCCTCCTTGTGCTGGAGCTCGTCTTCTATTATAAGACACTTTTTAATTGCCAATTGAAGCCCATTAAGCTTGTCTTGAAATTTCTTTGTTTGAGACCTTGTCATGGGCCTTCTTGGAGCTTCCAGAGCTTCATCCTTCTCCTTTAATGATGTTGAGCTGCCACGAATGCTATCATTCCCCTCTTCTTGAAGAGAATTCGTCCTCGAATTCGAGCCTGCATCAAACAAGGAAAGATCAGAAACATTGAAGGTAGCACTAACTTTATATTCACTAGGAAGGTCAAGTTTGTAAGAATTGTCTCCAATCCTTTCAAGGACTTCAAATGGCCCATCTCCTCTTGGATCTAATTTGGATCTTCGTTTGGCAGGAAATCTTTCCTTCCTAAAATGCACCCAAACTAAATCTCCAGGCTTAAAAATGACAGATTTTCGCCCCTTATTTCTTCTTAATGCAGTTTGTTCATTCTTCCGTTCAATTGCAAGTCTTGTATGTTCATGAATCTTCTTCATTATTTCAGCCTTATTCCTACCATCAAGATTGACAATGTCATTAGTAGTCAAAGGCAAAAAATCAAGGGGAGTGAGGGGATTGAATCCATAAACAACTTCAAAAGGAGACTTACCAGTAGAAGAGTGGAGAGTTCTATTATAGGCAAACTCCACCATGGGCAAATGTTCTTCCCAAGAAGTTAATTTTCCTTTTAAAACAGCTCTCAACATATTCCCTAAGTTCCTATTAACTACTTCAGTTTGCCCATCAGTTTGTGGGTGACAAGATGTAGAAAATAGCAATTTAGTTCCCAACTTCGCCCAAAGAACTCTCCAAAAGAGACTTAAAAATTTAGCATCCCTATCACTAACGATAGTTTTAGGTATGCCATGTAATTTAACCACTTCCTTCACAAATAAATCAGCTACATGTAACGCATCATTAGTCTTCAAGCATGGAATAAAACGAGCCATTTTTGAAAACCTATCTACCACCACAAATATACTATCCTTACCATACTTAGTTCTAGGAAGTCCTAACACAAAATCCATAGAAATATCAATCCAAGAAGAAGTAGGGACAGGTAAAGGAGTATAAAGACCATGTGGTAACACTTTTGATTTGGCTTGTTTACATTCAAGACATTGAGAGCACACTTTTTCAACATCCTTTCGCATGCCAGGCCAAAAAAAATGTTCAGCAAGTATATCCAGAGTTTTGGGCACTCCAAAGTGTCCCATGAGTCCACCACAATGTGCTTCCCTAACAAACAATTCACGCAAAGAGCAATTAGGAATACACAATTTATTTTCCTTAAAAAGGAACCCATCTTGAAGATTGAACCTCTCATAAGGACCCAACTTACATTCTGCAAAAGCCTTGCCAAAATCAGAATCATTAGAATAAAGTTCCTTGATTTGATCAAAACCCATCAATTTAGAAGTAAGAGAAGAAACCAAGACATACCTTCTTGAAAGTGCATCAGCAGCCACATTCTCTTTTCCTTGCTTGTAAGCAATCATATATGGGAAAGTTTCAATGAATTCAACCCATTTTGCATGGCGCCGATTAAGCTTACCTTGGCTTTTCAAATATCTCAAGGATTCATGATCAGTCTTAACCACAAACTCTCTTGGCCACAAATAATGTTGCCATGTAGCTAAAGCCCTTACCAAAACATATAGCTCTTTGTCATAAGTTGAGTAGTTCAGTGTAGTTCCACTCAGCTTTTCACTAAAGTATGCAATGGGCTTCGAGTCTTGCATCAAAACAACACCTATCCTTTTCCAGAGGCATCACATTCAACCTCAAAAGATTTAGAAAAAATCGGGTAATTGCAAAAGAGGAGCAGAACACAATATTCTTCAACAGTTAAAAGCATCATCTGTTCTTTTCCCATGAAAAAACCTTATCTTTCTTAACAACTTCAGTTAAAGGAGCAGCAATGGTGCTAAAGTCTCGCACGAATCTCCTATAAAAACTAGCAAGCCCGTGAAAACTCCTAACTTCAGTTACACTGTTAGGTTTAGGCCACTCTTTAATTGCCTTGATTTTCTCTTCATCAACTTCAACTCCCTTAGAACTAACCACAAAACCCAAGAATACCACACGATCCACACAAAAAGTACACTTTTTAAGATTAGCAAACAAGTGTTGCTTTCTGAGAACTTCAAAAACTTGTTTTAAGTGTTCCACATGCTCATCTAGATTTTTAGAATAAATCAAGATATCATCAAAATAAACTACCACAAATTTCCCATGAAAATCCTTAAAAATATGATTCATCAATCTCATGAAAGTGCTGGGTGCATTAGTCAAGCCAAAAGGCATAACTAACCACTCATAAAGCCCATATTTGGTCTTAAAAGCAGTTTTCCATTCATCTCCAGGATTCATTCGAATCTGATGGTAACCACTTTTTAGATCAATTTTAGAAAAGATTTTGGATCCATGCAATTGATCCAACATGTCATCAAGACGAGGAATAGGATGGCGATACTTTACCGTTATCTTGTTGATTGCTCTACAATCCACGCACATCCTCCAAGTTCCATCCTTTTTGGGTACCAATAGGACGGGAACGGAGCAAGGGCTCATGCTCTCTCTCACAAAACCTTTCTCAAGCAACTCCTCAACTTGCCTTTGAAGCTCTTTTGTCTCTTCTGGATTACTCCTATAAGCAGGCCTATTTGGAATTTGTGCTCCAAGCACAAAGTCAATTTGGTGCTCAATGCCACGCAAAGGTGTTACACCTTTAGGGATATCCTCAGGGAAGATATCATCAAAATCCTGCAAAAGAGAAGAAACACTACTTGGCAAAGAAGAAGTTAGTGACTCAGAATTAATCAAAACTTCTTTGTAAGTAAGTAGTATAATAGGCAGCCCCTCTTTCCTTGCATTCAAACACTCTTTGGCTTTTATGTACAAACTCTCCTTTTTCTTTTTCTCTACCTCTTTCCGCTCACCAAAACTTTCTTTTTTATCACTCAAACCCTCTTTTACCACTTTGCCCAAGTTGCTGCCCTCTGTCTCTCTCTCTCTCTTGGCCATCTCTCTTTTTTTCTACCTCTTGGCCTTCTTTCTTTTCTTTTCCCTCAAGCTCATTTTTTTTCCTGCCCTTTGTTTTCCCATTATTTCTCTCAATCTCTTTTGATCCTCAAACACTTGAGAAGGACTTAAAGGTGCAAGAGTATACTTCTTGCCATTAAGCTCAAGAGAATATCTATTCTTTCTTCCATCATGAAAAACATTCCTATCATATTGCCATGAATGACCTAACAAGATGTGACAAGCTTGCATAGGAACCACATCACAAAGAACATCATCCACATACCTACCAACATTGAAGGAAATCATGCATTGTTTGTTGACTTTCAGTTCACCACTATCATTCAACCATTGGAGTCTATAGGGCTTAGGGTGTTTCATGCATGCAAGTTCTAACATGTTCACCAAGTGTGAACTCACCACATTAGCACAACTACCACTATCAATAATCATAGAACAAGTTTTCCCCTTTATTCCACACCTAGTATGAAATATATTCTCTCTTTGTTCTTCACTACTGATTCCTAAATTAATAGTCATAATCCTCCTAACTACCCCAACCAAACCATCATTGAAAGGTAACTCTACATCATCTTCACTCACACCTTCCTCTTCTTCCTCTTCCTCACTTTTTTCTCCCTCATATTCTCCATCTATAGTCCTCCTAATTACCCCAACCAAACCATCATTAGGAAGTTCTACATCATCTTCACTTACTCCTCTCTCTTCTTCCTCACTTTTTTCACTCTCATATCCTCCATCTTCTCTCAACAGAATATTTCTTCTATTTGGACATTCATGCATCATATGGCCTCTTCCATGACATTTATGACATTGAATGGAACTAGAAGGTTTAGAGGATCTAGAATTGAAAGCTTTACTTCCCTCTTTCTCATCAACTTTACCTTTCCCCTTGTCTTCTTGAGGTCTAGAAATCACTTCTTGTTTTGGCCATGGCTTCTTGGAATTGGTGTTTGGCCGACTTCTCCATGAGCTAGCTTGCTGCCTTCTTTTATTTTGCTTTTCTATTTTTACAGCCAAATTTACTAATTCATCTATAGTTACATATTGTTGTATCTCTACTACATCAGCTATTTCTCTATTTAAACCATTAAAAAATCTAGCCATAGTGGCCTCTTCTTCTTCCATACAATTAGCTTGGATCATAGAAATATCCTTAGCTTTAAAGTATTCATCAACAGTCATGGTTCCTTGCTTCAAGGTTTGAAGACGCAGTTGCAGGTCTCTTTGAAAGTGGGAAGGCACAAACCTCTTCCTCATGGCTCTCTTCATCTCGGTCCAAGTAGCAATGGATGGTTCTCCATCTTGTTGTCTGTCTCTTGTAAGCTTTTTTCACCAAATAGAAGCATAATCAAAAAATTCAACAACAACAAGCTTAACCTTCTTACCTTCAGAGTAGTGGTGACAGTCAAAGATGGCCTCAACTTTCCGCTCCCAGTCAAGGTACAAGTCTGGGTCTCTTGTGCCCTTGAAAGATGGCATCTTCATTTTTATGCTGCTAATATTATCATCTTCTACTCTACCTCGTTGTCCCCTCCTATCTCTTCCCACCCTATCTAGATTTACATCAAGATCATCAACAAAATCATCTATAGGGTTTTGTTGATTTACAATGGGGGCATGGGGTACATTTCTTCTATTAAGAGGCCTAGGATTATTTCGAGGTTGTACATCAGGTTGATTTCCCCTCCTAAGTGCAGCTATTGTCTCATTTTGTTCGACAATAGTATCCCTTATCTCTTGGAATTGCAAGTTCCATCCCTCGAATTGTTGATGCATAGCTTGTAGAGTGAAATCATTTCTTGCTCGGATTTCGGCTTCTTGGAGAGTCCTCTGTTTATCATCACTAGCACCTGTATGAGACATCTTTTTAAAATAATAATAATAATAGTTATCACTCAAACTTTGGCTCTTTCCCTCAATTGTTCTCACCCACTCTTGCCTTTTTCCCCTCAATTAACCTTTGGAAAATACCTTGTAGATTTATAATTAAGCCCAACTCGTATCAAAGCCCTTAGTAGTAAAACAAGGAAATTTGGGGCACTAAAGAAAGTGAAGAACTAATCCTAGAAAGAGTAGGATTTAGTTAAAACAAACCTCGAACAAAGAAAAGGATTTTTTTAGAACAAGATCAAAGGATTAGAAAAATTGATTTTTTTTATTCTTAAAGATCTAGGATCCCCTCTTCTTGTTTCCTTTCTTGATTTTGGAAACAAACACAAATACAATCTGATTTCTTGAAGAGCAAATATGTTTCTCACTTTTTTTTTGTTCAAGAAATCCCCAAGATTTATCAAGAACGGAATCTTGATACAACCGCTCTGATACAACACAAAGGTTGGGAGATCCAAGAACTTGAAGAAAATAAGTTGATGAAATGCGGAAGTAGTAAAGAAATGCAAGCGGATTAAGAAAAGCAAGAAAAATAAACTAGATATGTCGAAATTCAAGGAAAGGTCCAAGAACCCGAGATTATGTTAATCTAGATTTTGACAAGATCCTAATGACAACAAGTTGGTTATGAAACCAATTTCCTTCACTAGAGATAAGCTAATCAAGAACTAGATTCGGATCTTGACTTCTAGTTTGAATAACTTACGACAACAACTAGTAAAAGAGACTGGTCGCCTTCGAAGAATATCAAAAGAAACCAAAGATATCACAAGAAAGAAAAATTATCTTACTACCTTAAGCTATGAACTAGTTAGGGTTGCAAGATAAATCTTCAAAGTAAAGTTCACAAAGGTTCAAAGAACTCACAATAATAATATTAATCTTCAATAATCTCTTACAATGGAAGACAAGCACCCCTTTATATAGTAGTAAAGAAGGAGCTAGTCAAGACTTCAATAAATGAGAATTATATTCCCTAGAAGCATAGAAGACTACCCACACTAAGACCAATGTAGTCAACATACACATACACCAATGCAAGTCAACATAGATTAAAACAACTATTAAATATATATTTTAGAAACTATTTTTGGGCTTATTTGGGCTGCTGAAAATTCCTCTCTTTTGGGGCATATTTGGGCCTTATTCCATCTCCCCTTGGACTTTAGTTTGGGCCTCAAAATAGTTGTAAGACTTGGCCCAAAGATCCTCCTTGTGCTGGAGCTCTTCTTCTATTATAAGACACTTTTTAATTGCCAATTGAAGCCCATTAAGCTTGTTTTGAAATTTCTTTGTTTGAGACCTTGTCATGGGCCTTCTTGGAGCTTCTCCAGAGCTTCATCCTTCTCTTTTAATGATGTTGAGTTGCCATAAATGCTATCACGTAGCCCCCACATATAGAAGCACATATCCGCCACCTATGGGGACAATTCCCTCTTACAAGATTAGAAAGGAGACTCACCTCACTCCGAAGTTCCAAAACCGACTTCCAAGCCCTTCTAACGACTCAAATCGATGCACAACGCTCCAAAACTAGCCAATAAATGAGAAAATCCATAAATATATACTCTAATACTCACAACAATTCAATTTAGATAAATTCCTAACTCCGTTCGAAAAGTTGACAAAATCGCCCTCGGGCCCACGTGTCCGGATTCCGAAAAACTCATAAAATCCGACAACCCGTTCTGATACGAGTTCAACCATACCAATTTTACCAAATTCCGATAACAACTTGACCTCCAAATCTTGAATTTTCGTTCTTGTAAAGCTTTGAAAAAATCTTGTTTCTTCCATTTAAATCCGAAATAAATGATGAATATAACCATAGAATCATGATGTATAATTACTTTCGGACATAGAACACTTACCCCAATCCATATGATGAAAATCGCCTATAAAATCGCTTCAATCCGAGCTCCATAGCTCCAAATATGTTAAAAATGGCTGAAACCACGAAATATAACTTCTGCCCAGGTATTTACTCTTCACGATCGCGGAAAATGATTCGCAATCGCGAAGCACAACATTTATCAGCCCAAAATTTGCCCTTCGCGATCGCGAAGAACAAATGCCCAGCTCTTCCAGACAGTCTCTAGTATAATAGCCATAACTTTTTGTACAAAACTCCAAATTGCAAATGGTTTAACTTTTTGAAAACTAGACTCCAAGGAATACAATTTTCATGCTTTTCTCATCTCACGGATCCTTATAGATTACAAGATATAAGCTTCCAAAGTTAGTCTTATGCAACATAAATTTCTTCTTCGCAATTTCCAAACTCTTCCCGAATAGGCTGTAGTGTACCACTTATAACTTTTTTTACACAGCTCCAAATACCAAATGGTTTAATTTTCTGAAATCTAGACATAAAGGGCTACAACTTTCATTTTTAGATCATCTCCAAATTCCTTATAGATTGCGAGATACAAGCTTCCAAATTCGGGTCAGTGCAACAAAAACTTTCCTCTACGCGATCGCGGAAGGCCTTCCGCGATCGCGAATCACTGGTCATTTTCTCCCACTTTACTCATCGCTATCGCGACCAATACCCCGCGATCGCGTAGCATACTGCTGTAACCAAAAACCAGCAGCTAAAAATGGCCTAGAAATAATCCGAAATCACCCCGAAACTCACCCGAGCCCCTCGGGACCCCGTCCGAACATACTGACAAGTCTCAAAACGTATTACGAACTTAGTCGAGGCCTCAAATCACATCAAACAACGCTAAAAACACGAATCACACTCCAATTCGAGTCTAATGAAACTAAGAAATTCCAATTTCTACATTCGATGCCGAAACCTATCAAATCACGTCTGATTGACATTAAATTTTGCACACAAATCACATTCGATATTACGGACCTACTCCAACTTCCGAAATTGGATTCCGACCCCGATATCAAAAAGTCCACTTCCGGTCAAACTCCTCAAAAACTTTCAAATTTCTATCTTTAGCCAAATGACTCCAAAATGACCCACGGACCTCCGAATTCACTTCTGATCACGCTCCCAACACCAGAATCGCCATACGGAGCTATTCCCAGATTCGGAATCCCAAACGGACATTGATAACACTGGAATGCTCTTAAACCAAAACTCATGAAATTCTTCCAAAAATGCTAACTTCCACAATAGGTGCCGAAACGTTCCCGGGTCTTCCAAAACCCAATCCGGACATAAGCCCAAGTCCGAAATCATCATACGAACCTAGCTGGAACCTTCGAATCCCGATTCCGAGGTCGTTTACTCTAAAAATCTAATCTTTCAACTTTAAAGCTTCTGAAATGAGAATTCTCTTTCCAAATCAACTCCGAACTTCCCGAAATTCAATTCCGACAATACATACAAGTCATAATACCTGAAGTGAAGCTGCTCATGGCCTCAAACTGCTGAACGTCGCGCTAGAGCTCAAAACAGCCGGTCGGGTCGTTACATATGGTGTGTTTGGTATGAAGACATTTTCCCATGTTTGGTTGGCTTAAATGTTTTGGAAAACATTTTCCTTATGAACTCATTTTCCTCCAATTGGACGAAAATATTTTCCTTATCAAGAGAAAGAAAAACATTTTCCAAAACTCTTTCTCAACCTTCCCAATCCTCATCAACTCACCCCTCCCCCTTACTCCAAAAAAAGTTTATTTTATTTTTTTTTTTCAAATTTCAGTTTTTACGTTACCACCCACCCTACTACCCCTCTACCTCACCCCCTCACGCAAAAAAATTATTTTTTTATTGCAATTTCAAATTTCTGTTTTTTCGTTTTTCTGCACCACTCACACCTCAACTGCCCCCGCACAAAAAAAAAAATTTTACCTTTTTTTTTTGGTAATTTCATATTCTATTTTTTTCGTTTTTCTGCCCCCACCCCCCGAAAAAAATATTTTTTAATATATTTTTCAGTTTTATTTTTTTTATTTACCCGTTTAAAGGTTCAAAATTTTACAAGTTCTAAATTTATGAGTTCGGAAGTTTATGTGTTTGGAATTTTACGGGTTTAAAAATTATAAAGTTTACGGGTTAAAAATTCCGCGGTTTCGAAAGTTTATAGCGGTTCGTAAAGCTTATGAAAAATGTGAGGGTGAAGGTTGTTGGTTTGGAAGTTTACGGCTTCATGTTATTATATCTAAATTATTATTGAATACTCGAGAAGCATTATTTCTAATTTGCGTGCCAAATCACCGAAAAATGAATAAGATTACTACTTTTTTTCCAAGAAAAATATTTTCCTTGGAAAATATTTTCCACGGAAAACATTTTTTCGTTATACCAAGCACACCCCTATTGTCCTTGTAACTTTTGAGCTTGTTAGCTAAGTTCAGGACTCAGGATCTATTGTCCTTGAACTTTTGAACTGTAACTGTAAGTTCAGAGGAGCCTATTGTCCTTAACTTTTGGCTTGTTAGTCTAAGTTTCAGGACCAAGTGTTCTTAAGTTTGAGCTTGGGAACTCGAAGTTCAGGACCAAGTGTCTTTAACTTTTGAACTTATAACTGTAAGTTCAGGATCCATAAGCGTAGCAGAAAACCAAATTATTTGTACTTTCCACAAAAAAAATAAAAATAGTAATAATTGCAATTTTACATATAATATAAATCGTCAAATTTTACAACAGAAAGCTAATAACAAAAGAAATAACTAAAAAAATGAAAGACTACAGAACCTAACCAATCAAAAGAAAAAGAAAAAAAAAATAACGGCTTCTAAGATCACATTCGTAGTCCCCCTTTTTTTAAAAAAAAATGGATATCACGGCTAAGAATGTGATCTTAGAAGTATTATTGGTCACTAGTTTTAGAAGTATTATTGGAAAAAAAGGACTAAGATAGTGATCTATGGTCCGATTCATCGTGTTCTGACTGCAGTGTGCGCGACAAGAGGTGAGTTTGTATTATTGGTTACTGGTTTTCCTTCCAGCATTGTTCTCTCCCTAACATGAAAGAGGTAGAAGAAAGGAATAACACAGTCTTTTCATATTAAATTAAATAGACTAGTGGCTACTATTGCTAAGCATTAAAAATATTGTATAAAAAATAAATACACTTTTAAAAGTGGCTACCCCACACAATTTTTACCTTTTTTAAAAGACTTTTTCCTTCCTAATACCATATATGAAACCATTATCCAAAAAATGTGCATAGTTTCATATATTACCCGCCATGTTCATAGTTATTCTACAAAATATATACCATTCATTAAATACCAATTATTAGGATTGATTCCTTTCCTATAGGCGCGCTACAAATCTGAACATAATATTTCTTCAGATATTCCTATTTAGGCGCGCTACATTAATGGAAGTAAATATTCTTTCCAGATAATTTTCCACCAATTGACACTGCATTAAAAGCTTGAAAGCTTTGAATTCAAATTTGGGTTTTCAAAAATCATTATTTGTTTGGATTGGGTGTTGTTGAAAATAATCGGGAATATGGTTTGGAGTTTATATCTCAATTTTGAGGGGTTTTGGTGAAGATTAGACTTGGTTTTGACTGAATTTCAGATTGAAACTCGAAGAAGAAGAAGACATATTGCAGAAATTGTAGATTATTTGTATTCTGATTGTTGATGCTTTATTTTTTGTTTTCACAAATAAAAAACGGCTAAAAGTTCTACAAATCTTCTGAAAAAATGCAATTATGTCAAAAATCACAATTATGCTACAATTGAATGGGAATAGGGATATAAAAATTCAATGTACCCCGTTTGTAGATATTTTGTAGATAAATTGTAGATTATTTGCATTCTAATTGTAGATGCTTTGTTTTCTATTTTCACAAATCAAAAACGACTAAAACTTCTACAAATCTTCTGCAAAAAACAATCTACAATTTTTCTACAATTTATCTACAATTTCTGCAATATGTCTTCTTCTTCTTCTTCTTCTTCTTCGAGTTTCAATCTGAAATTCAGCCAAAACCAAGTCTAAATCTTCACCAAAACCCCTCAAAATTGAGATATAAACTCCAAAACATATTCTCAATTATTTACAACAACACCCAGTCAAAACAAATAATGATTTTTGAAAACCCAAATTTGAATTCTTTCGTATTCGGATCTCTTATCTCCGCAACATATCTACCCCATGGCCTTCTCCTTACGCCTAAGTATCTGCAATTGTTCTGTTGTTCCTCTGCATTTTGAGTACTACTTATATTGCTGCCATTCTTTCTTGGTTTTGTGCTCTTGTTGTTTGAAGAAATGGATGATTTGATGATATTCATATTCAAATTCATTAACGTGGGGGTGGGTTTGGGAGAGAGAAACGTGGGGGGTGTGGGGATTTGGAGGATTATACGGTAGCGTTAATTAAGGAGTGATATACGGTACATTAATTATACAGTTAAAGCACATTATGGTATAGAATTGGTAATTAGGTATACTAAATGTAATTAAATCAAACCTTAAACATTGATGGTAATATAGTTTCCTATGGAATAGGAATGTAAAAATTCCTTTTTTAAAACTGAACAGTCATGTCATGTGTCGACCTGCCTAAATTTGTTTGTGTCATTACAAGTTGGACTAAGATTAGTTGAGCAACGTGTTATATCCTAATTTGCTTAACGCAAAATCACTTAACTTCTCAATCTTTTTTTTTTTTTGGTTGTAATTTGTAGCTATACAATTTGCTAAGACATGATTCATTTTCAACAAGTAAAATTGTATCCTATAGTTTAAACTAACTGTTTGTCTTTTTTAATTCCTATTTTAATTTTAGCTAATAATGTAGTCCAAATTGATCCAATCTTTTGAATGTTTGATTTATTTATTTATTTATTAGCAAAAAGAATTTCCCCTGGTAGATTTTAGACTCGAGAAATGACCCCTCCATCCTCTTATATTTGCACGAACTATCCTTGATGAAGGAGAACATTTCCTTATTTGATCTCTGCAATCGACTTAGAGTTACATGTGAAAGTAAAAATATAGAAACCGAAGAAAAGTACGGTTTTTCTTCTTTCTTTTTCTTTTTGTGAAAGGCAAAAAAAAATATTGTTAATCACCACGAACAAAAAGAAAAGTACAGTTCTCGCTATCGAAAATATGATGTTGAATTTTCAAGGAGCCTTATTGGGTAGTGTGAATAATTTTCTAAAAATACTTTTTGTACTTTTTAGGTGGATAAATTTAGAAGAAAATCAAGAATAGTCTTTTGTATTTCCTAGATGATAAAATAAACTTATCAAGAAGGTGATTCTTGATGATCTTCTGTAAAGGAACACCCAAACCAATAGCAAGAGTAATGAAGGCATTATTACATTTCAGCAAAGTAACAGGGCTTTGCCAACATGGATAATAGCCTGTTTCGCCAAGCTTCTTTTTTTTTTTTTTGGGGGGGCCTAAAAGTATTTTTTTAGCCAAAAATTGAGGTGTTTGACCAAGCTTTTAGAAGGAAAAAAAGTGCTTCTGAGAAGAAGCAGAAGCAGTTTTTGAGAAGCAAAAAAAAGTAGCTTCTCTCCAAAAGCACTTTTGAGAAAAATACACTTAGAAGCAGTTTTCAAAAGCTTGGCCGAACACTAATTACTGCTCAAAAGTGCTTTTTAAATTAATTAGCCAAACACAAACTGCTTCTCACCAAAAGTACTTATGAGAAAAGCACTTTTCAAAAGCTAATTTTAGAAGCCTGACCAAACAAGCTATAAGTCAAGTATTTTTGTGGCTGGAGTGGATGATCAAACGAAGGATACACTGGTGAAAACATAGTGGTTTCATGCTAGGAACATTCCCTATAAGATATGTGGGATTGCCTCTATCATCTAAAAAGTGGAATAAGATGGAGTGTCATCAACTAATTGATAAGATCACTACTAGAATCAACACTGTCTACTCCAAACAATTATCCTTGTTGGGAGATTACAGGTAGTTACTGCAGTCTTGTTCTCATTACACAACTTCTGGGGATCGGCATTTATACTTCCACAAAGTGTATTGAAGGAGGTTGACAAGAAATGCATAGAGTACATATGGGGTAGTACTGAAGGCAAGAGAAGATATCACCTATAGCCTGGGGGAAAATTTGTTGTCCAAAGAAATGTGGTGGTTTAAATATCAAAGGAAGCAGAATGTGGAACATTGCATCGGTTGGAAAATTGTTTGGGCAGTTAGCAAACAAAGAAGATTCACTATGGGCGAAATGGGTGCATGAGACTTATATGAGGAACAATAATGAGACTTATATGAGGAACAATAGGCAGGAATTTAGATTCCGGAAGGTGATGTGCAGCAGACACTTAGTAGAATCAAGAACAAACATTGACATCAATTCAAAAAAGAGATTGCAGCAGGAATTTGGAGTGCAGGAATATACCACATTTGGAAAGCTAAAAATTAAAAATTGTTTAGGGGATCCAATGTAAATATAGACATGGCAGTAGTACAGATAAAGAAGAATTTTATAGATAGAATAGAACCTGTCAGGATGACAAAGAAAGCACGTTGTTGTCATGGACTACTTCAGAAAATTCTTGTATAGCTTAGCTCTGTTGGAGGCCTATATTTCATAGTACCCTTTGAGGAAGGTGGCTATGGAATTTTAGGTGCTTTGTAGGTATATTGATTTTGTTTGTTGTTAATGGTAATATTTACATTGTCACAAAAAAAAAAAAAAGTGATTCTATATAACTATCTTTTGGATACTTACAAATATTCCATTTGTGATATTGTATCTTTTGGATACTTATAAATATTCCATTTGTGATATTGTAATGCACGGGTAGAGTTTCAATATATTATGAAGTAAGCTTATAATCCATTTCTCTTTTCCATCATCTTTGTAGCCTTATGATATTATGAACAACTCATTTTGTATTCCAACACTCAAATCGTAAGAGAAAGTGGAATTCGCAAAAAAATCATTCAATATTGTGAGGTGTAACTTTTGGTATTAACGATTTTGTTTTAGTGTCATATTCTATATGAGATTTTCTAAAATATAATACCTTATAGTTTTAGGATGCATTAGCAATCCAAAAACTTTATATTTAAGATTATTTGTGACATTAGTACTCCCTTACTTCAATGCCATATTCCAATTGAATTTCTTCACATTCTAATACCCTATGGTTTTGGAATGCATTGGCAATTCCTTAACCAATATTCCTTGACATTGATACTTTAACTTTTAGTGTCATATTCCACTTGTAAATCTCTAAAGATATAACTTTTAGGGTTTTAGAATGATTTGGCTAATCCCAAAACCTTATTAAATCTAAAAAAATCGTCATGACATTAAATTGTCCTTTAATTTATTTTGGTTAGCCATTATAAAGCATTAATCACAACAATAACAAAATCCAAAATAACACTTATAAGAATTGCATAACCATAAAATGAAATGTGCATGAAAGAAGCCAAATTGTGGTTACTGCATAACACACCAATATTTTAAGATTGATACCTTGGCTCTTTAATGGCCCAACAGCCTTTTCTAAATGGTTCGCAATTTAAAATAGCTCAGCAACACATATTCATGGCCATTGATAAAGTTTACGGCTCTTAATAAAGTAAGAAGCTTAAACTCAAATTAAATACAAACTAGCAAATTACAATTTGATAATCCATCTTATATGGTCCTAAGATTAATGAATACTTAGCCATAATTCAATAAACAAATAAAAAAACTTAGGCATAATACATAAACAAGCCCTTAAACTTGGCCTCGGCTGACAAGTACAGGACAAGTTTCCTTGGCTACAACGTTTTATTGTTTTGTAAAAGTTGGTATCTTGAAAACAAAGAATTTAAACATAGACCATGTTACAGTAAGTCCAAACATAACTTATTTATGCTTCTTGGTGCTTGTTAATGCCTTAGTTAAGGAGCGCTTTTATCCTTCACGTGGGACTTTTCGGTGTGAATCCTTATTTAGTAAGGCTCCGATGCGAATATCAAATGCAGGAAAAAAACTTAAAACTATCATTTTTGTCATCCAACAACAAATATAAAGATGTCAAAGAAAGTTTCAAGAAACTGTCAGTGCATAGAAGTATTTCATTAGATCTCATGAAGCGCAGGAGATTTGAGCATCTTTTTGCTAAAATATTTAAACAAATCAATGAGGATAGAGAATTAGCCGATAGCGAACCAAAGAGATTCATCTTTCTCCGCACTCAATATTTTTTAAACCCAATGTACAAGTTCCAGCGGCAACAAGCAATTCCATTAAAACTCTAAGCAGATACCTTGTTATGCACAATGTTGGCTACGATACCACATTGTCAGAATTTTATAGACCGAACATGCATATGCATTTAATCATTAGGGAGAAAGTCCAACATTGTCCCTGTGTTTTCTGATGTTTTATATTTCAATACCACATAAGAGGGGTGATTTGTGTGGTGTTCAATTTTTCGCGTGCACAAATTATAGAATGATCTGGTTCATCTATGTGTTCCTGATACTACTGTTGCGGAATAATAAAAGCAAAAAGTAAAGAACACAAGGATTTTTACATGGAAAACACCCGGCTCAAAAGGTGAAAAAACCACGACCTACTACCCAGTAGGATTTTCTCCAAACACTTCACTACAACACTGAGCCAACAACAAAGTTTACAAACTCTTGCAAACCTAAGGATTAACTCTAACCCTTATAGCAACCAGCCACAGGCTGTTGCGACTGCTTCAAGTTAACTCTAACTTGAACAATACAACTCGAGTTTACAACCTCTTGCAAACCTAAGGATTAACTCTAACCCTTATAGTAACACACCACAAGTTGTTGCGACTACTTCAAGTTAACTCTAACTTGAAGATACAACTTAAGTACCTAGTACATTTGCTTCTAAGAAAGCTGAAAGGTACGACTCAAAACGCCTACTACACTTTGTACTAGAAATAAAGAAAGACACATAAAACTCTTTATGGAGCTGGTTCTTCAATCTGGTTCGTATAGCTTCAGGATCACACTTTTAAAACTCACAGGAATTGCTCACAAGATGCCTTGCTAGTTTGCTCTCAATTCTTGCTTAACTTCAGTATGTGCGCAACACCTGTAAAAGAGAAGACAACTGATATATATAGAGTTAGTAAATAAAGATTAACTAGAAGTCTAATGCTTTACTCTTCCTTGGTGGAAGAGTTCTAGTCAACTTCAACTTCTAACTCTTCCCTTATCTTGGATAGAGTTCTCTTCAAGTATCTTGGATGGACCAAAAACTTGTTGGTCCCAAACGCACACGCAAGTATACGTGGTCGATAAGTAATATAATGATAAGTTGAGTGTCGAACCCACAGAGACTTGTGTAAACTACTCACGGAATTACTCAAATTGCTATTCAATCTAGCTAAAATCAAAATCCAATGATATGATTATATTATACTACGATTCTAAGTAAAACTAAATTATCAAGTAACGAATTGATTGTTGTGTATTCAGTAGAGACAAGTTTCCCAGGGTTGTGATCGATTCACCATCGTATTGTGTTCTAATTAACTCTCCCTTTCATATAATTCACCCATGGTTGCTAATTAATCGATAAATGCTCTCATAGCCTTCTCCCGAAGTACTACTCACCTATTCTCAATAGATTAACGTCTATATTCCTATGGAATCAACCTATTAAGAATGCATTAAGATTACGATATTTAATTAAGCACGGTGACTAGGTATATTCCTATCCTAACCACAAATCCGCTCCCCCTAAGGGTTAAGATCATGCTCACTTTAATTCTTCTCTAATCTAAACATGGCTTTCCCAAGCATAGCATAGATAGTAAATAGAACCTCACTGTTGGCCAGACAATTAAGCAATTAAATACAGAATTGAAGAAACAACCATATAGTGGTGAATTATAATCGAGGTCAAGCTAATATCGAACTACAATATTCATGGCTAAATCATAACCCTAGAACAATGGGTGTTTAGCCACTCATACTCATGTTCATCACAATAGGGTTCAAATTCATCACAATTAGCAAAAACAAAGAGAAGAAAAGAAGAAACTGATGGTTAAATCTCCTCCTTGCCTCTTGCCTCTCTATTTCTCCCTCTAGACTATGAAAAACTTGATAAATAATCCTTGGGCGAGCTTGACTTTATATAGGTTAAGTGGGGTTTCCTCCAGATTTCCAATTATACCCTTGGCAAACAATTTTCGGAATTCGGACTAGCGCGGTCACGCATATGGGCGCGCATCTGACTGCGCTAGTAAGCCAACCTTCTATTCTGGACGCGCTACAATATGCGCGGGCGCGCACCTGGGCGCGCTAGCCCAGCATTTTACTTCCTTGATTTTTCTCCTCGTCTTCGTTCGTCCTTAGCTCCGAGGGGTCGTTTTTGCTCTAAAGTAGTTCCAATCACCTCCTTAAGGCATCACATAGGCTCCTCATCCTGCAATGTATATGATTCACAATTAGAGCACATTTTTAATCAATTAACCACATTATAACATCGGAACATAATCAAACGGGAGCATAAATAATCGCTAAATTACCTAAATTCAGCCTCTTATCAACACCCCACACTTAATTCATTGCTAGTCCTCGAGCAATCACCCTAAACTTTCTAGAGGTTCCTTCACTCAACCCTATCCCCTAACGCATTACACTCAGAACAATTCACATACATTACACCTATCAGTGAACAATCCTAGCCTCACAAGTCAACTCTCAAGTGCCATGCAATATTCATACTTCCTCAAAGTACTCTACACAGAAGTCAAGACTTGCCTCTCTTTCATAAATCACATGCCCTCACAATCACAGTAAGGGGAATAAAATCAATCCGCACATTTGAGTCTCATGCTCACATATATTAAAAGAAATCGCTCACCCTCACAAAAGAAGTCACATGCATGCAATTGGTACCATAAGCTTGCCCTTAACGTAAATCTCTACTAATGTAGGCTCACTCGATCTAAAATCAACTAGGACTTTTTCATGGTTGTAATGTGGGCTAAGGGACGGGTAGGATATATTTAGGAATAGTGGTTCACCCTCCTAAGCACTTTAACACATCACATAATCACTCTGAGCGCACATTCTTCAATCCCACTTCAATTTCACAACTAAAATCGCTCCCAACAATGTTTCCTCTTTCTTTAAGCACCACTTTAATTTATACCCCACTAGCAAGAACAAGCCAACACTGTATTCATCTCTCAATATTTTCAGATTATTCTTCTTCCCCCCCCCCCCCCCCCCCGTTTTTTTTTCTTTTCAAAATTTTTCAAAATTTTTTCCAATTTCTGCTAGTGGTGTATTATTCTACAAAACAAGTGCACCTTTCTTCCTTTTATTGGTTTCACTCAAAAGCCACCCCTACACTTAGTTCCTTCTTACTTCTTTTAGCGTTCATCTCACAATTAAAGTGCTCTAAGAGGTAAAAGGGATCAAACAATGTCAACTAAGAACAAAAAGGGTATAGGCTTGTAATGTGGGTACCAAATAAAAGTCTATAGGCTCAAAAGGGTTGACTAGGGATAGATTTTATTTGTGGTAAGCAATTAAGCCCAAAAAGATCAAAGGAAGCCTAAAATCACTTTTCAAACCGAGCATCACCTAAAATTTTGCTTCGACTCACATACCGGGCAAGTTCTAAACACAAGTACAATACATGGACTACACAACACCTCACCACACTTGGCATATGATTCATTCCAGATCAGCTCATCAAGACGCTCCATTACGAGCATTCAATTGAGTAACAAACATACAGATTAAGGCACTTTAGTGAGATTCAACAAATAAGACTAAGCGTTGCACTCTAGGGTCTATTGTGCAGGTGTGTCAACGCTATGGTTCTCTCTTGATTTTCTAGCTCGTAGCCCATTAACCTACTCTACAAATCAAAAAGAAAACAAAATAAAAGAACTACCTATACCCGGTTCAAGTTAAAACCCTTGGAAAAGAATCGTGGCCCAAAGAAAACCAAGGGGGAGTTGCTACACTACCTAAAAATAAAAAAATCTTTTTGGAGTTTTCTCTAGACTAACTTCCCTCAAGAACATTATCTAAGGTGATTTGTCGTCGGGAAGAATCTACATATTTTCTCATATTTTTGTTTCTTTTTTTTTTCGACTTAGTCCCTCAAGAACCCCTCCGAAAGGGATCCGTCATCGGGACGAGCCACTTATCTATTTTAAATTAATGATTCCTACTTAACACCAAAACTATCACAGTCAAATACAACAAAACAAAATTCAATTTATACAACTACATACATACAATGAAGTATACCCCCACCCCACACTTAAAATGAAGGCATGTCCCCATGGCTTAAAATTTGAAAGAGCAGTGAGGTGAAGGAACTTCCCTGAAGTGTCACTCCTGGTCGGAGACAGTGTCTGGGTTGACGTGGCACGCACGACCCAGAGCTCGCAGCCATCCCATGAATTTCTTTTCCGACTTCACTTGTCGGTCAGCTACCGCGTCTACTCGTGTGCCCAAATCAGTCATGGAGGTCCGCAAACCAGCCATCTCCTGCTCCAAAGCAGTGAAACGGGACACCCGGGCAGCTCCTGAAGATGTCGCAGTCCCAGATAGTCCTGCAGCTGCTACAACTCGCGCCTGAGCCTGTGGTGCTGCCTCCACTCTGTCCTCAGCATCCTCCTCATCATCAGAATCCTCAGAACTACTACTCGCCTCCACCGCTACTATTTCCGGATCCTTGCCCGTGGTCACCTTATCAGCACGGAATTTGCAGCTCCTTTCGTACCAACCCATCCACAGCTAGATTTTCGGGTACCTGAGCATTCCTGCATAGTTGAGTCACTAGAGAAAGGAAAAAGAACCCATACCTTTTGACTTGACTCCGGACGAATATCTCATCGTGCATCACCTTGGCCACATCGAAGTCGTAACTATTTATAAAGCACCAAATCAAGGTAGCTCGTGGACCATTGACCTCTGTAGTGTTGTGAGACGGAATCAGACGATTGTTAATGAGATGGAGCCAGCACTTCCCTTCAAAGGTTAGTGCGGAGGAGTGGAATTTCTCCCCATAGTCCATCCAAACCACTTCTTTCCCGGGCACACAAATTGTCTCAAAAAATCGCGCCCATTTGCCGTCTTTCATTGGGTGGCGGCCGTACTCATAGAACTAATCCCCAGCATCCGGAGGTGGAGGCAGCTGGTAGGCCGTCCGTATTGCCTCAAGAGAAGCATTCACCGCCCGTCGGCGCACAGTGACTACTCCATTAACATGCTCCGGTACATTGGCATAGAACTCCCGCACAACCATGACATTACCCTCACCAGGCTCATTGATGAAAGTTTGCAACCCTCGCCTCACCAATTCATTGTACATGTGCGGGCAGTGGTGCTGGAGCCAGCCGACGTGAATACCCCTCTCCGAAATTGGCTTTCTACGAGCCTTTTCCGTAAAGCGGTCTTGTGCCTTGGCCGAAACAAATTTTGTAGCATCAAAGGAACGGGCCTGTGCAGCCCCTCTCGACCTAGCCGAACCAGCTTGGCTGCTTGATCAGGCCCATGTGGCTTGTCGTTTTCTAGGTGGAGCCATGATACCTGCAACACGGGAACACATTAGCACAACCCAACTAAGATTTTGTGACGCAATGCGGTTACTCAGACTTCACACGCATAGGTGGTCACAAACTACAGTATCACATTCATTTGGGCCTTTACACGAACACCTTGTGGGCTTTAACCCTTCACAGCTCTTTTCAAACTTCTTAGAACACTAATCCACCACATACACCCACCAAGATCACAAATTAGGTGGAATTCCACCCCACACATATCACGCACCAATACTACAACAAAGAGCACCAAATTCTCTACACAAAATCTAAGAACAACAACTACAACAAGGTATTTGCATATAACAACATCTGAAAAAAAAAAAGTAAAACTAGAAAAAGAGAAGAAAGAGAAAGGAAAAAGAAACTAGGGTTAATACCTGTGATAGATGATGGTGGTGAGTAGAGAAAGAGAATGGGGGGAAATCGTGAGAATGGGAGAAAGAATTGGGGGAATATGCGTGAGATGGGTAAAAGATTTAGGAGCAGAATTGTGAGATGGGGTTTTGATGTTTGTTTGATTAGGGGAGAGTTAGAGGATGGGTGGGAGTATATTGTTGAACGGGGGGTTTAGAAAGGGGGGGGAGGGGGGGTAATTAAAACCTAAACAAAATAAAATTAGAAAAGGAAAAGAAAACTTAAACAACTAAACAAAACTGGCGACAAACTGACGGAACTAGCGCGGCCAGATGCGCGGTCGCGCTAGTATAGCGCGGCCACAACAGAATCTTTGAGGAATTAGCGCGCCCAGGTGTGCGGTCACATGCGCGACCGCGCTAATTTCGTGTTCAGAAGCGCGCCCAGGTGCACGGTCGCGCTATTTTTAGCGCGGCAAAGACAGACTTGGTGCAAATTAGCGCGCCCAGATGCGCTTCCACATGCGCGGGCGCGCACCTGGGCAAAATTTTTCTTCAACTTTTCACATGTTCTTACCCCGTTCGATGGCCTTAGCACTTGCCCATTGTCACCTGCATTGGTTAGCACTTCCTAAAACACAAAATCAACATTTACTACTATCGTTGGGTTGCCTCCCAACCAGCGCCTGATTTAACGTCGCGGCACGACGTTTACAACAAGTCAATGGGTTGCCTTCCATCTAGCGCCTTATTTAACATCGCAGCACGACGCCATCACTTTCACCACTTTTCCTTCCACTTCGAGGATATGAATTGCGCCCCCAATTTTGCATCAATTTTTCTATCACGTTCTTGGGGCGGTGGTGTGAAAATAAAGAAACCAAGTAACAGGTATCGCATCTTGCACTTCTTGGCCTTCAAGTGAGGAATGTCGTTTTGTCTCCTTGGTGTGGCAAATTTCAGAGTGTAAACACTTTGTTCCTCATCCATTGACTCCTCCATATGCTCGACTGGGTCAATTCCCATGTCACCAACCAAACACAATATTGAAAAGTGTTTAGAATGAGGTCCAATACGCTCCAACTCCAAAATTACATTATTTTTGACCTCCTCAATTTTGAGCTCTTCGTCAACCTTGGCATCATTAATAATATTTTGGTCGAATAGTTGGAATTCCTCTTTCTGCTCCATAAGTTGACCAGTATCCACAACAATTGGTTGTAGGGCATCAGACGCCTCAACCTTTTTATTCAATTGATCGTGCAGGTCATGGATATCTAAGCCAAATTGGTCTATCTCTTGCCTGAGCTCAGTTCTTTCATCTATCAGCTGTTCTGTCATATTTGAAAGACCATCACGAAGAAACTCTTGAGATTTTATCAGTTGAGATTGTTCCTCTAGCCAAGATTGGCTCACTACATCTGCTTCTTCAAAATTTTCTTCTGGTGGGAACTCTCTCTCTTCAGCCACTTCCTCCGCCTCGGCCATCATTCTCATAATTGCTTCACTAATTCTTTGTATAGCCTTTCGATTTTCATCTTGTTGCTCGGCTACTTGCCTCATCATGTCCATAATACGAACCATGCTTTCCATATCCTCCACTTCATTGCTCCTATCAAACTCATAAACGTTATTAGAAACATTATAATAAGAACTCTGGGAAGGATAATAAGAATTAGGACAACCATCCCAATGGCCACCTTGACAACTACACACATTATAAAAATTCCACACATCAGATTGAGATGCACAATTTTGCCCTAAGTGTGGTCCTCCACAATATGGACAAGGATCGCCATAATAAGAATAACCAATATTCGACCAATTATCCTTCCAAGATGCCATATCAACAAAGATAGTAAAATATTAAACTAAAGATAAAAATAAAAAATAAAAACTTGAATAGGCAAAAAGTAAAAATCTAATCTAGTAGAATAGTTAATTTCTAAGTCCCCGGCAACGGCGCCAAAAACATGTTGATCCAAAATGCACACGCAAGTATACGTGGTCGACAAGTAATATAGGATTATAAGTCCAGATATCGTACCCACAGGGACTTGTGATTAACTATCAACTAAATTAAACCAAACAATTAATCTATTCAAGCGATTCCTAAAGTGTGAATATTTAACTAAAATTAAACTAGAGTAATAAATTAAGAGATCAAAGAAAAGAAGTTGGCGAATTATAGAGACGAATTTAATATGAGTGAATATTCTAGAGCTATGGGTTAGCTAACAATCCCGTTGAGTTTTCAACCTAAATCGTCTAATTAATTTATCTGGTTTATTGATTGACAGGGTTAATATTGCTGGTAGCCTTCTCCCGAAGTACAACTCGCCTATTCAAGCTAACCTAACGCCTGTATTCCTATGGAATTAGGAATAACAAGAACGCATTTATAATTCCCGTATAATAACCAAGCAAGGCGATTAGGTATATTCCTATCCTAACCGCAAATCCGCTCCCCCTAAGAGTTAAGATCTTGCTCTACTCAATCTTATATGCAATCTAGAATTCCCTCTCCCGAGTTCAATCCTAGATTCGTAGATAGTATTCAATTGGTGATCAAGCAACCAAATAATTAAGCGCAAGATTGAATAAATAAACCAATATGATAAACTAATAAGAACAATTCAAGCTTCAAACTACAACGTTCATGTAGCACCCAAAATTATAGAACTAATAAACTATGAAATAAAAGGAAGAGAAGAGAAGAAAAACTAGTTGAAAGCCTCCTCCAAGCGTAGTGTGTGTTCCCCCACGTGAATTCTCCTCCAAAGTATGTTAGATATCACCAAAGTGGCGTGCTCCTCCTCCAAAATACCGTTTTTCCTTGTATATATACCAAGTAGGATTAGGCCCAAACAATTATACCTTCTCCAATGTGAAAAAGGACATTTTTCCCGGGTTTGACTAGCGGGGTCGCGCATCTGGGCGCGCTAATGGCCGTGCTAGTTGGACAACTTTCTGTCCTGGGCGCGCTAAAACTAGCGCGATCGCGCATCTGGGAGCGCACATTTCACCCTGTTCCGTTTGGAATTTGGAAAAACGTAAAACATGAAAGTTGTATCCCTTTGAGTTAGCTTTCCAACCATATATTGTGGTGACCAAATGGAGTTCTGAGCAAAAAGTTATATCCATTTTACTAGAAAGTGCACAATATGCCTGCTCGATTCTTCGTTCGCTCTATCTAGCATCCGTTGACCCCCAAACGCGATCCCGGCTCGTATCCTTGGGCTTTTACTCAGACTTCAAAGCTACACATCACTTGAATTCATTCCATAACATCTACATAGCTCGGAATCACTCCTACAAGGCATAAAACACACAGTTAGTGCAAAACACTAGCGATTAAAGCGCAAACTCAACCAAAGTGCAGTAAATTTGAGTGTAATAATCGACTAAAATAAGTAATTATAGCCTATCATCACAACCGATATATATAGAGTTAGTAAATAAAGATTAACTAGAAGTCTAGTGCTTTACTCTTCCTTGGTGGAAGAGTTCTAGTCAACTTCAACTTCTAACTCTTCCCTTATCTTGGATATAGTTCTCTTCAAGTATGGAGCCCTACTCCTTATCAAATATGCAACATTTTCGTTCAGGGAATATCAGATATAGCCACTTATACTTATCCCTTTCACGTGCATGCCTTTTGCTTGATTCTGCCCGTCACCTGTGTACACTGTCCATGGACCTGGTTCATGCATGTGTTCCTTTGTCAATCATCAAAACCAAAACCGCTCAGGTCAACAAATTTCTCCTTTTTGATGATGACAAACTCAATGCTTTTCATAAGCATGGAACCTGTTTCAACTTAGCTCAACATCAACACAATGTTAGAACACTTTTCATTTAAAGTCACAAATCATCAAGGACCAGGTTCTTTAAGTTATAAACATCATAGTCCAAAGCAAAAGCACACCTTATCTTCCCCCTTTTGGCATCATCGAAAAGTTACACAACTAAGGTAAGTAACCAGATTTTAATAGATATCACTCATGGCCACTGGGGCTACTTTAAATACAATCATGAATTCAACTTTTTTCTTTTCAATCTAAGGATATTAGCCATCTAAGAAATATCAACTAACAATTAGAGCAAAAGTAGTGAATTTCATTGATTGATAGAATCCTACCACAAGGCATAAGAAGAAATAAAAACATAGAACTGGTTACAAATTAGGCTTAGGAAGGGTTTAAAACTGGGAATGACCAGGTTCTTAGTTCTTGTCTTGAAACAGTTTCAACATATCTTGAAGAACACTATCATTATTCTCCTTTAACTTTGCAAGCTCACACTTTAGAGAGTCTCTCTCAGCCTCTACTTCATCCAATCATTTCTTCAGCCTTACAATTTCAGCATTCTTAGCCATTTTCTTCCACTATTTGAGCATCCTTGCTAGTTTTGGAAGACCTAAATCTTTTAGACATAATTGAGCCCTCAACCTCAGCCTCTGTTTCTCGAGAATTCTTTTGAGACGTATTTCTCTTTTTGGCACTAGGTGTGGGTACTTTCACATCCTCATATTCATCTTCAAGAACCAAGTTCTTCTCCTCAATCTGGACTACTCCGCTTGGCTTACCAGCCCCCCTTTTTTTAAGCGACTTTCTTGGCATTCTCAGGTAAGGCCCTTTTTACATTAGCCAGACTCTACTTCTTCTGGCTCCTTGTAGTTATTCCTCTTGTGGGAGGAGTTGCTACAGGGATAGAAGGATCACTCTTTCTCTTAGTGCCACCCATGCTCTTTCCTGCAGTTTTTCTAACTTTGCTCCTTTTCTTTTGATTGTAACTATCTGACACCTTTTACAACAGATTGGGTCTCTTGTCTATTTTAGCAAGAGAATGAACTGGTTCATAAAACCGTTTCCTTAACCTAACCAGCCAATCTGCTGCACTTCTATCACCAGAACCATCACCTATCTCCTGTGATTCCATCCCCGTACTTTCATTCATAGTCTCTTCATTATCACTAATCACTTCACTTAATGCAATCACTGCTCCAGCTTCTTCAGTCAAACCAACAAGAGTGGGTGAAGGAGATCCAGCCACTCTTTCTTCTCCCTTTCCCCTCACATCTACTTCAACGCCCTCACTCTTTTTTTTTTTTTTTTTTACTTTTTACCACTAGTTTTTCCAGACCCACTAGTTTCTACACCAGCAATCGTACCAACCAACACAAACCTATTTTCAAGATTCTCTGCAATTTTAGAAGCAACATCGGAAATTTCTAACCCATAAGTTACCTGCTCAGTTTCAGATAAAACTGGTTCTTCCCCCTCAGTTGCAGACTTGAAGGACTCATCAGATTTTTAGGGTTTTTCTGCTTGACTAGCTTGTAGCACCTCACTCAATTTCTTAGCTTGTTCTTTACTGGCCACTGTGTTGCATGCAATCATTTTGATATGCCTTTTCTTGGGGGTTTGGGTGGTTGAAGGTATGGGTGAAGGTTCTTTGGGTGGTGAAGAAGGGTTTTTAGAGTTTTTTGGGATTCTCATTGGTATTTCCATTTGATCAATTCAGAAACTTGAGATAAATGGAGAGAGTTTGGTATTGGAGATTTTGATCTTTCAAAAAAATAAGATGAGAGGGTAAGGTCAGATCAATTTAACGAGGGAAAGGTTGAGTGTATAATGACACCTTTTTGAATTCTAGAAGTCTAATCACATTGGAAGTTTCAGTTTGAAAAGGCGTTCGACTCTTCCCCAAATATTTCGGCAATTATGGCGTGTGGGACCCTTGATGAAACTGGTTCGTTTGTAACTAATTGGTTCAAAAGTAGTTTGGGATAAAGTGGGACACTTTTTAGTTCATGATCCATATGCAATTATTTCAAATTATGCTGAGTGTAGAATACATACCTTATAAGCTCGATGAACCAGGTTCTTCACTGAAAGTTCTCCTATGTAAGACTGATTTTTTCCAAGAAAATAAGGATAATATCATTAGACATCAGTGAGACATTTTAGCACATGACACAAGAGTATACTAATGAAAGTATGAGACTGAGAAATATCTAATCTGATTATTTACAAAATTCACAAATTATCTAACCAATCATTGAGTTAGAACCAGTTGCTTTAAGGTGATCTTAATCATCCCTAATTCTAACTTGTTCCTTTCAAAGTGATGTTTACTCAAAGATTTTGTGAAGATGTCAACTATTTGCTTATCAGTAGCACAAAATTTCATAGTGATCAAACCCTTTTCAAAGTAATCCCTCAGGAAACGATGCCCAACATCTTTGTGCTTAAATCTTTTGTGATGAACCGGGTTCGTGGTCATACTAATTGCACTGATGTTATCACAAAATATGGGAATACAACCTATATCAATTCCAAAGTCCATTAGTTGATGTTTGATCCACAACAATTGAGCACAACATGAGGCAACAACAACATACTCAGCTTCAGCAGTAGACAAGGCCACAGAGTTTTACCTTTTGGTGGCCCAAGACACGAGACACGAGCCAAGTAAGTGTGACATACCTGAAGTGCTCTTTCTATCCACAAGAAAACCTGTATAATCAGCACCAGCATATCCCACTAATCAAAATTATTGCCTTTTGGATACCATAGACCAAAGGTCACTGGTGCCTTTTAGATATCTCAAGATCCTCTTGACAATAGTCAAGTGAGACTCCTTTGGATTTGCCTGAATTATAGCACAAAGGTCTACACTAAAAACAATGTCAGCTCTACTAGCTGTATGATATAACAAAGACCCAATCATGCCCATATACATCTTCTGATCAACAGATGAACCAGGTACATCCATATCATAATTTGTGGATGTTGCTATAGGAGTGTCAATTTCTTTGGATGTTCCTTCCCCGTTTTGTTGTTGAGCAGTATGTTAATGGAAAGGTTCCCTCGAGGTTTGAGGATCAATTCCTCTCTGTTCAGTTCCCCCTGTCAGGTTGCCCTGGGTGGAAGGACCTATTCCATCACCTATTCCTTCCTCTGGTGCAGCTTCAGTCTGGGCTATGGTTTCATTTGAGTTTCTTACCAGCCCGATTGATTCATCATCATGTTCCTGCCTCTCAGAAAGAATGTTAGTTTCATCAAAAACTATATGTACACTTTCTTCCACACACATAGTTCTTTTGTTGTAGATCTTATAAGCTTTACTATGTGAAGAATATCCCAAGAATACTCCCTCATCACTTCTGGGATCAGACTTACCTAGGGAGTCTTTGCCATTATTGTGCACAAAGAACTTGCATCCAAATGCCCTAAGATGGGATATATTTGGCTTTCTCCCTTTAAGTAACTCATAGGGAGTCTTCTCAACAAGAGGTCTAGTCATGCATCTATTTATGATGTAGCATGTAGTGTTCACAACTTCTGCCCAGAAGCTATGGGGCAATTTACTAGCAAGTAGCATAGTCATATCCAATTCTTCCAATGTCCTATTCTTTCTTTCAACTACTCCATTTTGTTGTGGAGTCCTAGGAGCAGAAAAATTATGATCTATGCCATGCTCATCACAAAATTCAGCAAATTTAGCATTTTTAAATTCAGTACCATGATCAGACCTAATTGATGCAAGTTGATTACCTAGTTGTTTTTGAGTTTTTCTAACAAAAGAAGTGAAAGTGACAAATGCTTCATCTTTAGATGTTAAAAACAGTGTCCAAGTAAACCTAGAGTAATAATCAACAAGCACTATAACATATCCCTTACCACCTCTGCTCAGAGTTCTCATTGGTCCACAAATATCCATATAGACGATTCCATCGTTCTGGTGGTACTTACCATTTTCTTGCTTTTGAAAGAAGATCTTACCTGCTTCCCCCTTGCACAAGCCTCACAAACTTTATCTTCCTCGAACTTAATGTTAGGCAGCCCTATCACCAAGTCCTTGGAGACTAGTTTGTTGTTGACTTAGACTAGCATGTCCAAGTCTCTTATGCCAAAGGAGGGGATCACTGTCCAGGACACTCAAGCAAGTGAGTTCATTATCAGAAAGTGTGGACAGATCCACTACATATATATTGTTCACTGTTCTTCCTTGCAAGACTTTCCGACTCCAATGATTTTACCTTGCTTTCCCTTTTCAAAGGAGACATTACCTCCTTTAAAGTCCTCAAGTGAAAGAAACTGGTTCTTGCTTCCTGTCATGTGCTTTAAGCAGCCGCTATCCATGTACCATATTGGGTTGCTCCCCTTCACTTGGACCAACAAAATAAAATCAGGGGTTAGTCTTAGGAACCCAAACTAGTTTGGGTCCCTTTCTATTAGCAAAAGGATGAATCAAATTCTTTTTAGCCCAACTTGGCAGCCTATTTTTCCCTAGAACAAAATTTTTGTTCTTTTGACTTGCCTTTTCTTTTGCAGCGCATTCACTCTTATACTGACCCGTGTTACCATAGTGTGTACAAATTTTATTCTCAGGGAGTGTGAGGTACTTGCTTTTGGGATCCCACTTAGGTGCAGAGTTTCCAAAGCCAAGTCCTCTTCTGTTGCTACTGTGGTGTTCTTGTAGCCATGAAAGTGCATCAGAGGACCTGTTCCATTTACACGTTCCATCTAACTCATGCTTAACCTTAGTCAAGTCCTCCTTCAGGGTTCTTACCAGTTTATCCCTTTTATAAAGCTCATCTTTTACCTTTCCTAGATCCTTTTCTGGTGAGAGTTGTGTGTCACTAGCTATTTCTTTACCTGTTCCTAACTTCAATTTCAGATTTTCAGATCTAAGTTCTAAGACAGATGTATCAAGTGCATGAACCTGGTTCTTCAAAGCAGTATTTTCCTTTTCTGCTTTACAAATGTTTATTTCTAGGTTTTTGCATTTTGCATTTAAAAAGTTACACTCTTTTGACAACTGTTCTTTTTCAGAACTTATATTCTTAGATTCATCAGTTAAAGTTATCAACAATTATGATAGTCTATCTTTAGAAAGGAGTTTAATTTTATCCTTAAGGTTTAGAAAACTTATCTCATATTCTTCATCAGGTCCATCTTCAGATTCTCGAATTGCTATAAGAGCTCGTTCAGCATTATCATCAGTGTCCTCATCTGAACTATCTTTCCAAGTAGCAACCATTGCTTTGGATGACCTTTTGTTGTAGTTCTTCTTGTCATGAACCTGTTCCTTCTTTCAGATTTCTCCTTTTTCTACTCGACTGTCCACATAGGACAGTTCTTGATCGTGTGGTTCTTTTTACCACATTTGAAGCATCCATCAGTCATCTGCAACTGATCTCTTCTCCTCTCCTTCCACAAAGAATAATAGTGATCATTGAATAGTGGTGGCCTAGTGGTGGATTGCTCTTTACAGTTTCCAAGTAGTGCACTCATCTTGATCTTTTCCAAAGGTGTTAGCATCTTCAAGGATAACCCGCTCTGATACCAATTGATGTTTTATACTTCAATACAACACAAGAGGGGGGTGATTTGTGTGGTGTCTAATTTTTTGCGTGCACGGATTATAGAAAGACCTGGTTCTTCTATGTGTTCCTTATACTACTGTTGCGGAACAATAAATGCAGAAACTAAAGAACACAAGGATTTTTACGTGGAAAACATCCGGCTCAAAAGGTGAAAAAACCACGACCTACTACCCAGTAGGATTTTCTCCTAACACTTCACTACAACACTGAGCCAACAACAAAGTTTACAAACTCTTGCAAACCTAAGGATTAACTCTAACCCTTATAGCAACCAGCCACAAGCTGTTGTGACTGCTTCAAGTTAACTCTAACTTGAAAAATACACCTCGATTGTACAACCTCTTGCAAACCTAAGGATTAACTCTAACCCTTATAGCAACACGCCATAAGTTGTTGCGACTACTTCAAGTTAACTCTAACTTGAAAGATACAACTCAAGTACCTAGTACAATTTGCTTCTAAGAAAGCTGAAAGGTACTACTCAAAACGCCTACTACACTTTGAACTAGAAATAAAGAAAGACACATAAAACTCTTTATGGAGCTGGTTCTTCAATCTTGTTCGTGTAGCTTCAGGATCGCACTTCTAAAACTCACAGGAATTGCTCACACGATGCCTTGCTATTTTGCTCTTAATTCTTGCTTAACTACAGTATGTGTGCATCACCTGTAAAAAAGAAGACAACTGATATATATAGAGTTAGTAAATAAAGATTAACTAGAAGTCCAATGCTTTACTCTTCCTTGGTGGAAGAGTTCTAGTCAACTTCAACTTCTAACTCTTCCCTTATCTTGGATAGAGTTTTCTTCAAGTAAGGAATCCTACTCCTTATCAAATATGTAACCTTTTCGTTCAGAGAATATCAGATATAACCACTTATACTTATCCCTTTCACGTGCATGCCTTTTGCTTGATTCTGCCCGTCACATGTGTACACTGTCCATGGACCTGGTTCATGCATGTGTTCCTTTGTCAATCATCAAAACCAAAACCGTTTAGGTCAACATTTTCTTATATGGTCTACTTTTGCCTTCTGATTAAAGTTGGGGTCAATCATGACATCGCCGTTATAAAACATGCACACATTTGCCTTAGCGTTTGAGAAATGATTTGCTTGTGTTCTTTTCACTAACGGAGCAATTATAAATAAATAAATATAAACAAGTCTATATTTGCCCATCAAATTTGCAAAATATTTACTTTTACCATCGGTATAATAATTTAGATAAAATTTTCCCCTTTTCAGTAAAGGCTGCATTTTGAACCTCAATTTATGCATATTCAAACCACAAAATGATACTAAAAAATTAATTAAACCTCCTCTTATTTAATACTCTCGCCCTTCTCCTTAATACTTGGCAGAGGAGCTACATTAACATAGTAAGATAATATCAAAGATGGAGAATTAGAAGTGCACATGCTGAATATCAATAACTTGGGTTCAGACACAAGTTTCTTCAAACAAACATGACCCAAGAGGATTATATATATCAAGAATAATAAACAATCTATGAGGTGTCAAACAAATAATCCTAGAGGAAAAATATTTTTCGAACCTCTCTTTCACCCCTATCCACCCCCACCACCCACCATCCATTGCCACCCCAAGCTCCTAGTCCTGCGACCTGCCACCCCTGCCAAACTGCAGCCCTACACCTCCAAGCCCCACCACCGCACCCCTCGCCCACCCTCAGCCCAACTTGCCTAGCCCCCTGAACGCGGCCCACCCCTCGCCATGGACAACCACACATTCCTCCGCCCAACCCCGACTCTCGGCCTACTAACTCCCCCC
>NW_017670916.1:0-38270 GCF_001879085.1 Nicotiana attenuata | reverse complement strand
TCCCACACTTGGGAGTCTCGGAGGCTCGAACCATGATCCCTGAACCCCCCCCCCCCCCCCCCCCCCAATGTCTCCTTCCTTGATGCTGGACCCCGAACCCCTTGAACCCTCGACCCACACAATCTTGTCTCCGACCCCGATCCTCATCCCTGCATTCTCACCCCTGGGCCCCCACCAAACCCCTGGACCTCCGACCCACATAATCTTGTCTCTGACCCCGATCCACATCCCTGCGTTCTCACCCTTGGGCCCCTGCCCAACCCCTGGCCCTCCGGCCCATTACCCTGCGTAACCTTCCAACACCTTGAACCTCATCCTCGTACCCTTCCCCGCTCTCTGTTCGGGACCTGACTTCGTCTCCCATAGTATTTATCTAGATTTTATATAAATTCTTT
This sequence comes from Nicotiana attenuata, assembly GCF_001879085.1. Lineage (NCBI taxonomy): Eukaryota > Viridiplantae > Streptophyta > Magnoliopsida > Solanales > Solanaceae > Nicotiana > Nicotiana attenuata. Next base: position 37,875 of record NW_017670916.1, on the reverse strand, counting down.
TGAGACTTTTTTTTACTTACTAATCAAATACCAGAAATAAGTAAGAAAATCACTTATTTTTCTTCATACCAAACACACCCAATATATCTTGGAATTTTTCGGTTATTAGCCATTAGTTAATTGATCTTTGGTCGGATTTTTTAGACCTCAAAATTTTAGATCTGGCAGAAAATTTGATGATCAACGATCACAAAGGTTTTGTGACATGCATTTTTTCGCTAGGGGCGACTCTAAGGTAGGGCAAATGAAGACCTTGCCTTAGGCCCCAAATATTAAGGGCCCCATAATTACAACATACTACTATATTAGTATTATATAAAATATATAATTTAATTAATTATCATTAATAAAAAATTAACTTTTAATTTTTTTTAAATATGATTGAGGTTGTATGATTGAGTGAGTAAATAATCACAAATTTTTTTTCTCATTAAATGAAATTCTATATTTACCTTCTCGTCAATTCAAATTTTTGTTCCTCCGCTTCTTCTTCTTCTTCTTCTTCTTCTTCTTCTTCTTCTTCTTCTTGATTTTGACATTTCACTCTAATTTCAACTCAAATTCTCTGAATTAACTATTTTTTTTAATTTATCATTTTTGATTGATCCATACATCAAAAGTAAGTTATTTTGTGTCTACTCTTTTTTAACCCAGAAATTCTCAAGGATAGTGGCGCAAGATTCGAACTCGATGAATAATGAACCCACCCTTCTACTCTTTTTCATTCAAATATAATTGGGAGATATAACATAGTTGTAAATATGGTGTAATATTATTTTATATTTATTTTAGGAAGTTGTATATGTTTAGGAGACTATAGTAGTGGGTGCCTTATTTTCTACGATAGCTTTCTTAGTTAACAAGACATAGATTTTGTATATATAAACAACTGATTATTCAATAGAAGACACAGAACTTCATTCTCTCTTAAAATCTTCATGCTATCAGAGCCATAACCCAGAAGGAATCGGGTGAGATGGCCGGCGACGACAAGAAGAAGGACGGAGACAGAGGCAGTGAATCAAGAAGCAACAAAGCTCCCATGAGTGATCCAACATCGCCATATTTCTTGCTTTTAGCAGATCACACAGGAATATGCATCGACAATTATGACGAATGGGCTAAGGCCGTGAGAAAAGCTTTTAGAGCCAAAAAGAAATTGGGTTTTATCGTTGGAATGATTACAAAGCCCAAGGAAGAAGGATTTGAACTCGATGATTAGTGTGCCATCAATTCGATGTTGGTTGGTTGGGTCTTTAACACCGCAGATCTACCACTTTGTTCTACAATCTCTTACATGGAAACTGTTAAAGAACTATGGGAAGACTTGAGATAACGATTCTCAATTGGTAATGACATGAGAATACACCAGTTGAAAAATGAACTTGCATCTTGTAAACAAGGAGGACAGACCATCTCTGTGTACTACGATAAATTGAAGAGCATGTGGGAAGAACTTATTGGTTACACAAAGAATCCGATATGTACATGTGCTAGGTATAGGTGTGGAGCAGCAAAGGAACTGGTACAAGAACGCGAAAAAGAGAAAGTACATCAGTTCTTAATGGGACTTGATGATGATGTGTTTGGGACTACGCGTTCCAACATATTAAGCATGGAACCCCTACCTATATTGAATCGAGTTTATGCCATGATTATACAAGAGGAGCAACGTCGGAACGTTACTCGAGCTAAGGAGGAGCGTGCGGACTCTGTTGCTTTTGATGTGCAGTCCTTGTCTAATGCTCACATCAACTACAATGGCAGAACGTCTAATAATTCGGATAAACCAACATGTGGTAATTGCGGGAAACTTGGACATGAAAAGAAAGATTTTTTTCTATTGGTTGGATATCCTGAATGGTGGGGTACAGGACGAGGAGGAGGAAGGACTACTGGACGTGGTCGTGGTGGACGATCTGGAAACTTTGCTAATTATGGACGTGGTGGCACTGGAAGTGGGATTACAGCAACTGCTAATACTACACAAGCAACTAAGTCAAATAGTAAAATAGAGGTAGATGTTAATGCTTGGACGGGATTATCTAATGACCAGTGGAGTGCACTAGTATCCATGCTTAATTCCCACAACAAGAACCATGACAAATTCTCAGGTAACGCTTTTGGAATTCGTTGGATTGTTGACTCGGGGGCCTCTCACCATATGAGTGGTGATGCCAAGTTATTTACATATTTATGTGATGTGACACCACATCTAGTAGGCCTTCCAACGGTTCCACGACTACGGATTCGAAGGCGGGGACTGTTATATTCGAAAATAATCTGAAATTGCATCATGTTCTTTATGTACCTCAATTAAAATGCAATATAACTTTTGTGTCTAAGCTCTATAATGAAATCAATTAGTCTCCAAGGACTTGGTTATAGGGTTACCTAATATCAAGTTCAAGGAAGACAAAGTTTGTGAGGCATGTGCAAGGGGGAAGCAGGTAAGGTCATCCTTCAAATCCAAGAAAATGATAAGTTCGTCCAAGACGTTGGAACTGGTTCATATGGATCTATGTGGTCCAATGAGAACCATGAGCAGAGGTGGAAAGAAGTATGTAATGGTGCTAGTTGATGACTATTCTAGATTCACCTGGGTTTTATTTCTAACTTCCAAAGATGAAGCTTTTGACATGTTTTCTGCATTTGTTAGGAAAACTCAGAAATAATTAGGAAATCAACTTGCATCCATTAGGTCTGATCATGGAACTGAGTTTGAAAACTTTAAGTTTTATGAGTTCTGTGATGAAAATGGCATAGATCACAACTTCTCTGCACCTAGGACTCCACAACAAAATGGAGTAGTTGAAAGGAAAAATAGAACTCTTGAGGATATGGCTAGAACAATGTTACTATCTAGCAAATTACCTCACAGCTTCTGGGCAGAGGCTGTAAACACTGCATGTTACATCATAAATAGATGCATGACCAGACCTCTAGTAGAGAAGACTCCCTATGAGTTACTTAAAGGGAGAAAACCAAATATATCCCATCTTAGGGCATTTGGTTGCAAGTGCTATGTGCACAATAATGGAAAAGACTCCCTAGGAAAGTTTGATCCCAGAAGTGATGAGGGAGTATTCTTGGGATATTCTTCACATAGTAAAGCTTATAAGGTATTTAATAAAAGAACTCTATGTGTAGAAGAAAGTGTGCATGTAGTATTTGATGAAACTAACATTCTTTCTGAGAGACAGGAACATGAAGATGAAGCCATTAGACTGGTCAAAGACTTGGCTGAAGCATCAATTCAAATCAAAGTGACACCTACAGAAGGAACAAGTGATGGACCAGGTTCTTCCTTACAGGGCAACCTGACAGGGGGAAGAAGTCAAAGAGGAATTGAAATAAACTCATTGAAGGAACCTGTTCATAAACCTGTTCCTCATCAAATGGCTGAAACATCCAGCAGAAGCCAGTTGGTTGTAAAACCTCACAAGTATCAAAGTTCTCATCCCATTGAGAACATTCTCACTGATCCAACATCTGGAGTCAAAACCAGATCACAATTAAAGAATCTGTGTGCTTTTGATACTTTCTTATCTATCATTGAACCTAAAAATAGTGTTGAGGCTTTGCAGGATGCAGATTGGGTGAATGCAATGCAGGATGAACTAAACCAGTTTGAAAGAAGTCAAGTTTGGCACCTAGTTCCAAGACCCAAGGGCAGATCAGTCATTGGTACAAAGTGGGTCTTTAGGAACAAACTTGATGAAGATGGAACTGTTACAAGGAACAAGGCAAGGTTGGTAGTCCAAGGTTACAGCCAAGAGGAAGGAATAGACTATGATGAGACATTTGCTCCAGTTGCAAGACTAGAGGTAATCAGACTTCTCGTAGCCTTTGCAGCACATATGGAATTCACTCTTCATCAAATGGATGTCAAAAGTTCCTTCCTGAATGGCTACTTAAAGGAAGAAGTGTTTGTGAAACAACCCCCGGGGTTTGAAAGCAAAGAATGTCTTGAACATGTGTACAAGCTGGACAAGGCTCTCTATGGACTCAAACAGGCACCAAGAGCATGGTATGAAAGACTGTCAAAGTTCCTACTGGAGCATGGGTATAAGAGAGGTAAAATAGATAGTACCTTATTCTTAAGGGAAAAAGGTAAGGACCTTCTTGTTATACAAATTTATGTTGATGACATAATCTTTGGGGCCACAACTGACAAGCTAAGCAAAGATTTTGCAAAACTAGTGGGAAGTGAGTTTGAAATGAGCATGATGGGCGAGCTTAACTTCTTCTTGGGGTTGCAGATCAAACAAAGCCAAAATGGAACCATGATTTATCAGAAGAAGTATACAAAAGAACTAATCAAGAAGTTTAAAATGGAGGATTCTAAAGAAATAGATACACCTATTGCAACTGCCACTAAATTAGATATTGATGAACCTGGTTCATCAGTTGATTAGAAGTTGTATAGGGGTATGATTGGTTCACTCTTGTATCTTACTGCCAGTAGACCTGACATTGTTTTCATTGTAGGGCTATGTGCTCGTTTTCAGGCAAATCCAGAAGAGTCTCACTTGACTGCTGTCAAGAGGATATTGAGATATCTGAAAGGCACTACTGAATTGTGTCTTTGGTACCCTAAAGGTAGTAATTTCAATCTAGTAGGATATGCTGATGCTGACTATGCAGGTTTCCTAGTGGATAGAAAAAGCACCTCAGGTATGGCACACTTCCTTGGTTCATGTCTTGTATCATGGGCTACCAAGAAGAAAAATTCAGTAGCCCTATCTACTGCTAAAGCTGAGTATGTAGCTGCAGCTTCTTGTTGTGCTCAATTACTATGGATTAAACAACAATTGGTAGATTTTGGAATTGAAGTGGGATGCATACCAATATTTTGTGATAACACTAGTGCTATAAGTATGACAAAGAACCCTGTTCATCATAAAAGGACCAAGCACATAGATGTTAGACACCACTTCTTGAGAGATAATTATGAGAAATGATTAATCTCAATAGAATTCTGTGCTACTGATAAACAAATAGCTGACATCTTCACCAAAGCACTGAATAGGGAAAACTTTGAAAGGAACAGGTTGGAATTAGGGATGATTAAGATCACCTAAAAAGGAACCAGTTCAAAATACAATGAAAAAAAATCACATTTTTGGTTAGAAGTTCTGACTTTATGTAAATATCTAGACTAATTCTTACTCAGTCTCATACTCTAATCAGTATACTCTTGTGACGTGTGTTTATATTAATTCATTGATCTCTTACAAAGTTTTTTTTCTATTCTGATATATGAGGCATAATCAAGAGAAGTTCTACTTGAAGAACCAGATTCATCAGTATATGCTCATGAGAAAAGGTCAGGTATGTTTCTATACTTTGCACAATTAGAAAAATAAATATTCCAATTATGAGCAGAAGTCCTATTCTAACCAAACTCCTAAAATAAATAGAACCGTTGAGCATTGAACCAGTTTCATTCTCCTAGAATTCTAAAGAAAACGGAACTATTTGCTAAAACCAAGCGTCACCTATTTATCACTTAAAGACCGGAGTCATAATGGGATTAGACTCTTGATTGACCACTGAAAAAAGGCTGTTGTTACTGCACCTAATCATACTCCACTTTAAATACACTCCACATACTCACATTCTAGTCCATAACCGTCATTAAGCCTTAAACCTCAAATCATCATCCTTCTCTCTAAAAATCTCCAAAAATCCCCAAAATTCTCCAGAAATTCTTCACCATGACTACTCCTTAAGAAAATCCAGGAACTCCCCCACCAGTATCTCCTAACACACCCTCATCTGCACCTCCTAGAGACGATCCTAAACCAAGATTTCGCCGGTAGAAAATGTTGGCAAGAAAGACTGTGGCTACTGGTGCTCTGAGAACGGCTCTAAACGAAAAATTGAGAGCCAGCCAGAAAAAGGAGAGCTTTGAAAAGGAATCATCTGACTCGAGTTCTGAGTCTGAAGCGTTTGTTTCTGCAAGCGATGGAGAAGAACGTGGGTCTTCTGACTCAGACAAGAATCAAGAAAACCCTAGGAGGTAAATACATGCTATATTTTTTTTGATGTAGTTGAGAAGGTGGACAATAGGTTTGTGTTGGTGGGTTCTGTGAGAGATGTAAATGAGGGAGAGTCGAGTAGAAAGGGAAAGAAAAAGAAAGATAACATTCTTGCTATTTGTGGAGGAATAGAGGAGAGTAGCAACAAGCCAGGGGGAAGTGAAACTGGGGAGGCTGCTGAAGGCCTTGTACACCTGAGTGAACAACAAGATGAACCTGGTTCATCTGTGGAAGAAACCTTGGCTGACATTCTGAAGAAGGTTGGGGCAAGCTATGATCCCAAGAAGCGGAAAGCTTCTTCTCAAAAGGCTTCAACCGCCTCTAAGCCAACAAAGAAGAGCAAGGTGTCATCTCCTAAGTCTACTGTCCCTTCAGTACCAAAGGTGAAAGATACTAGAAGCAGGGTAAAGCAAATTGAGGCTGAGTTGCAGAAAGCCTTAGAGGCAAGCAAGAAAAAGAAGAAGGAAAAGCGAAAAGCTAAAGTTGTGGAAAGTTCTGTGGCTGCAGAAGAAGAGGAGGAGGAGATGGAATTGGTCCACCAGGAAAGAGGTACAACTAAGGAGGTTCCCACTCCTACACCAAAGAGATCCAAGACTTCTACCATGAAGTCTTCAGAATCTGTATCTGATGAACCCTCCCTGGCAAAAAGAACCAGGTCTGCAGTCAAAGGAAAACAAGTGAAAGTTCCTGAAGAAGAAGAAGCATGGAGTAGAGAGGAAGAAGAAGAGGAATCTGAAAAAGAACACGACAGGTTTGTCCTTTCTGGCAGGAGAAAGATATTGAAAGGAAGAATTCTAAAAGACCTGGAGGAGCCAGGCATGAAAAGATTGGTTGATGCCCTGAATGCACAGGGGTGGAAGGACATGGTTCTTCAACTGGATGGCAGGCTGGCAAGGAAAGAGCTGATCGAGTTTATGGCAAATGTCATGGTGGTGAATGGGGTTGTTACAAGCTTGGTAAGGGGAGTAGAGGTGAAGTTTGATGCACCTAAATTGGGCAGAATTCTAGACATACCCTGTAAGGGCTATGATGACTATACTAGGCAAAGGTGGCCTTGTCTAGATTCTCTCCCTTCTGCTCTCCAAATCACCAGAAATTTCTGTGATACCAAGTCTGCTGAAGAAGTGCCTGAGGCTAGGTTTGTTCAAAAGAGTGAGATGAAGCCTGAGCACAAGGTGCTTTTTGAGTTTGTGAACAAGTGTTTGCTGCCCAGACAGGAGAGAAGGCACACTGCAAATTATATGGACCTAGTCCTTCTGGAGTGTCTTGTGAGAGGAAAGCAGATTAATTGGCCTGCTTTCATTGTCAAGCTGCTGGATAGAGTCATCAATGGCTCCAAGGCCCATGCCACACCTTATGGGTTTATACTGACAACTGTCTTGGCCAAGTTAGATGTGCCATTGAAAAAGTGGGAGATGGCCTCTAGCAAAGAGCACTTTGGAATCAAAACTCTGCAGGCTTGTGACTATCTGCTAAGTGTAACCCCAGTTGAACCTGGCTTATCCTTGAAGACTCCTGTGAACAGCAAAGTTAGGGCATTGGTTCTAGAGTGTGAAACAAAAGATGCAGAAATTGCTAGGCTCTAGGCTCGCATTGCTGAACTAGAAAGTGAAAGAAATGGCCTCAAAGCTGAGCTAGCAAAGGAAAAGGAAAAGAGTGAAGGGATGCTCCAAACAATGCTTAATCTTCTTCAATCCCAACCCTCTAGTTCCTCCAAGCCCTAGAACCAGTTTAGAAAACCCCTCAGTGACCCAGATTCGGGACTTTTCTCTGTTTTTTTTTGAACATCTCCTAATCAATGACAATGTGCTCTGTTTTCCCTTGTTCTATGAAACTTCTGATCTTAATAGTTAAATTTCTGTGAAGCTGATTATTGATTAACTGAATCATGTTTTCACTTGCAGTTGCCCCAGTGGCCATGAGTAATAATTAACATCTGGGATTCATATAATATGCAACTTTTCGATGATGCCAAAAGGGGGAAGAGATATGTGCTTTACGTTGTATTCTGATAATAAAGTGATATTTATAACCTGATTAAACCTGGTCCTTAATGATAAGTTAAATTAAAGTGTGATAATTAAGTTGAGTTCCACAGGGTCTCTGATCAATAAAAGCACAGAGTTTGTCATCATCAAAAAGGGGGAATTTGTTGGCCCAAGTTCAGATGAAGTTTTGAAGATTGACAAAATGAACTCAGTCATGAACCAGGTCCATCTTGTGAGACAGACACAGTGTTGATATACTTATACATGTGACATACGTGTGAAGATAAGTCTCAAGGGTCAGCAATAATATCTTCTGAGTTGATCGAAAAGGTTGCATAGGATAAGGAGTTGAGGTCTCCTTATGTGAAGAGAACTACATCCGGATCAAGAATAAGGATTGGAGTTTGAATTGTTCTAGGACTCGAATTTGATGAAGGATCAGCAATTCGAGTTTTAATCAAACTCTGATTACTAACTCTATAAATAATAATGATTGTTCTCTTTTACAGGAATTGCACAAACGCAGAAGTGAAACTAAATTGAAGAGCAAAATAGCAAGGCTTTTTGCAAGCAATTTACGTGAGATTCAAGTGTGCATTCCTGAAGCTACTTGGACAAGATAGAAGAACCAATTCCATTGTGTCTTTCTTTTATTTCTAGTTCAATTGTAGTAGGTGTTTTAAAGTTGTACCTTTCAGCTTTCATAGAAGCAATTGTATTAGGTACTTTGAGTATTCAAGTTAGAGTTAACTTGAAAGTGTTGCAGCAGTTGAGACTGTGTGCCACAATGGGATTAGAGTTTAATCCTTAGGTTTACAAGAGTTTTGTAAATGCTGTTTTGGCTCAGTGATTTTAGTGAAAGTTTGGGAAAATCCTACTGAGTAGTAGGTCGTGGTTTTTTCACCTTTTGAGCCAGGTGTTTTCCACATAAAAATCTCTGTGTTTTTATTTTATGCACTCTTAATTCCGCAAACAGTCGTAGTAAGTACATCTAGAAGAACCAGGTTCTTCTAGTGCGAAAATTAGGTACCACCCAAATCACCCCCCTCTTGTGTGGTATTGACGTGTAGAACATCAGTGTTCCTTCTTCTTGTGGCGCTGTATATTTCCTTACTATTGTGGATGATTTTTTTCATGGTGTGTGGGTATACTTAATGTCAGAGAAAAGTGAGGTTAAACATAAAATATAATAATTTTGTTCCATGGTTATGACTCAATTTCAAAAAAGGGTGAAAATGCTTAGAAGCGACAATGGTAAGGAGTTCACTTGTCTTCATACTTTCTATGCGGAGCAGGGAATAGTCCATCAAATGACTTGTGTTGATACACCTCAGAAAAATGGACTAGTGGAAAGGAAGCATTGTCATATTAGGAATGTTGCTCCTGCACTCCGTTTCCAAGCTAATTTGCCGATTTCATTTTGGGGAGAATGCGTTTTAACTGCAGTTTATCTTATTAATCGTACTCCTACTCCCATATTGGATGGAAAGACTCCTTATGAGTTAAATTTTGGAAAAGAACCTTCCTATAAGCCTCTAAAAGTATTTGGAATTCTATACTTTGCTCATCTTAGGTCCCGTGAAAAAGATAAGTTTAGCTCTAGGAGTCGTCGATGTATTTTTGTTGGATATCCTTTGGGGAAGAAGGGATGGCGTGTCTATGATTTAGAGACTGGAGATTTTTTTGTGTCTCGTGATGTTATTTTTGATAAAAACGTCTTCCCTTATGTTAGTTCAGTATTTGACTCTAAGCCTACCACTCCGCTGGATTCCTCTGGTGCTTCCCCCACTAATGATCATATTATGCAACATGATTACTCATCCTCTGTTCACTCAAGGGGGAGTTTTGATATTGAGCCTAACATAAATGAAGAAATGAGGGTAGATGTTACTTCTCCTAGTCCCATTCAGAAGGAAAATATGAACAAAAGTTCTACCATTGTGGATACAGAGACTCCTCCTACTACTATTACTATTGTGGGTGAAGCTCTTGGTCGGGGATATTGGGAACATAAAGTGTCCACCAGATTAAAAGATTATGTATGTTACACAACACAGTATCATGCTACTATGTGCATAGATACCCAAATGCAAAGCTCATCACCTACTCATTCACAGTCCTCAGGTACGACGTAACCCATAGCTAACTATGTGACTTGCAATAATTTTTCTTCTAGACACGAGAGCTTTCTGGCATTTGTTACTGCAGGTATTGAACCACAAGGTTTTATGATGTTGTGTGTGACCCTCTCTAGCGACGTGCTATGAAAGAAGAAATTGACGCATTGGAAAAGAATGGTACATGGACATTAGAGTTTCTTCCCATGAGAAAGAAGACTATCGGATGGAAGTGGGTATATAAAATCAAAAAAAATTCTGATGGTACAGTTGAGCAATTTAAAGCTAGGCTTGTGGTTCTTGGTAACAAGCAGGTGCTGGAATTGGTTACAATGAAACTTTCGCTCCGGTGGCGAAAATGCTAATTGTACCAGTTTTTCTTAGCATTGATGTGGCTAAAAAACGGGAGTTGCATCAAATGGATGTTCATAATGCATTCATGCATGGGGATCTAGATAAAGAAGTTTATATGCAACTTCCACCCGGATTTGAGACCTCGACTCAAGTGAAAGTGTGTCGCCTTCGCAAATCCTTATATGGATTGCTCCAAGCTCCAAGAAATTGGTTTGCTAAACTTGCTACTGGCTTAAGGACATTTGGTTTTGTTCAATCATTTGCAGATTATTCTTTATTCTCTTATATCAAGAGTGGTTTAACATTACATGTTCTTGTTTATGTCGATGATCCGATTATTGCCGGAGACGATTCTAGTGCTATTGCTAACTTCAAACAATATTTGCATCGTTGCTTTCACATGAAAGATCTTGGGCCATTAAAATTTTTTTGGGGATAGAAGCGGCCAGAGGTCACATGGTTTCACGTGAAATGATCCTAACCTCATCATGCGTTGTGCTTTTACCACTGGACCAAAGTCACATGGTTTTCTTTTGTGTCTCATTATAATAGGATTTTATGAAAATTTAAGGGTCTTTTAATATATTTTGGCTTTAAGCCACACAATTCTTTGAGCCACCCCTGTTTTTCGCAGTCGCTTTTGCGCAGATAAATCGTCTGTTTTCCTTGTTTTCTAGCGGATTTAACCGTCAGTAATATGCATATTTCCAGTAGTGAAAATTAGAAGTGCGCATAATGGATATTTATGACAACTAGAAGTTTATTCCAATAAACAGGATTTTATTAATATCAAGAATAATAAACAATCCAGGAGGTGCCAAACATTACATATAGCTTAGAAGTTACATATTTAAACAAATTCATACATATTCTCATCATCTAGTGTGAAATCTTGATTCTTTCATAATGTAAGGTAAGTAAGAGTGAAGGGCAAGGTCCATGTGTTTCTTGTGAAAAGTGAGCTTAAAGCACTTCCCTTCAGATCTTAGAATGGAATTCATATCTCTAGGATTATCAAAGCATTTAAATTCTAGCCAAACCCACTTGAATTTATTCCCATCATAAAAATCATTCACCTTCTCATTGTGTTCCAATGTGACTTTGAAATTCTTCTTCTCCTCAGTTTTACTCACTTTGAGCCTACATTTTTTGCCAGAAAACTTGTTGCCCAAATAGATTTCAACAGCTTCATAAATTTCATTGTTGATTTGGCCATCAAATTCATCAATTACCATTGTGACCTTATTTGAAAATTCATCAAATTTCTCTTTAAGTATAGAAAAGAGAAGTCTGGACTCATGTACTGCTTTAGGGAGTAACATGGCTGTTGCAGCAACTGAGCTTACTGTGGCAAAAAACACCATAGCTAGTGCCTAGTGAGTGTTTGAGATTTTGCTATACTATTATTAGTGTCTTCTCATATTGTGTGTGAAAACACTACTCCCTCCGTCCCAATTTATATGACACTCTGAAAACACAGTTTAATTTTAAACTTTCTATTTTAACCTTAATGAGATGATATATAGTCATATAAATTTGATTTTCTTGTATGTTTCAGATTACAAATTTCAAAAATCTTTATTTTATTTAACTTTGTGTTCAGTAATACACCTTCACATAAATTCAGACGGAGAGAGTAATAATAAGAAATGAATTGATTCTTGATTTTGCTTTTTTTGCAAGTTGGTTTTTGTTCTCATCTACGAGAGGGAAAATAGGGCATGAGTCTGTGCTTAATGCATCCAATCACAATTGAGGAACATGCTAAATGATGTTGGGTATATTTTATTTTTTTTGATATTAATTACCTCATGTTTTTACTATTTCTTAAGTACGAATTAGTGCTAAATTTTCCCAAATGAGCTTAACTAATAATTTTACACTGATTTATTATTAATTAATAATTTAGGGATACTTTGAAATAATTGGAATGGAAAAGAAACAAAATGCAAGAAGACGAAATCATCAGCTGTCAATGACATTTCAATGGGAATTGTACCTACTATATATACGGATTCACATAAAAATTTAAGGCATCTTTTACACACGACGGCAAACATCATGGCTGCAGCACTTTAGAGGCTTCGACACCGCAAGTTTTTTCTATTCCTTCTTTTATTCTTTAATTATATAATTTCTATAGGAAGAGGAGTTGTCGGTACCCGAAAAATTCGGCAAAAACTTCATGTATTAATATAGATTCACATACCAATCTTTATAGCCAATGATAAATTTATATGAACGTCAACAACCGTCAAATCCTGAATCTGCCTCTACTTGAACTGACGATTATTGATTTTCTCATATAGATTTATTTATTCATTTTTGTGTTTGATTGTTGATCACGCCCAACTCTAGTCCTAAAAAGGATAAGCGGTCGCTGCAAATATAATCCGGTCTAAAAGTCCGGAGTCGAATCCCACAGAGAACTAAGGCTTAGCTGTATCTGTTTAATATCACCAAGAAGACAAGATTGAAAATAAATAAACAGCTGAAAACTAACTATGCTTGAATTGTAAACAATTAGAATAAAGGTCTAAGGTAATGGTTTCCCCCGTTGTTGATTTCCTTGGTTGTATGTTTCTTATAGCGTTGACTTAGTTGCCTCTATCAATCATGAACTCTCCAGCTATCATAAATCTCTCTCAAGCAATTATGATAATTTACTAGACGCACTCTCTCAAGCTACGCTAGCTAGATTCGCATTACAGTTCACTTAGATCGCACCCGAGGTATCATTATCTCTAATCCAACCTCTAAACCCTCGGTTATGACTCTCGCCTATACTCCGGGAGTGATGTTGTTCAAACAACTACCTAAATATGCACTCTCTCTCAAGCAGATACATAATAAATAGGAACGGCTAATTGAGGATCCTTTCAATTAACCACAATCAAAACATAGTTGAACAAATAGAGATTAAACTAATTCAAATCTATATTACTTATAACAACCAATTCATCCCCAACGGGTTTCACCAAAACCTTAGATTAGAAAAGTTAGCTACTCATGAAAATAACAAAAATCACAAAAGAATTCATATTCAAAGGTAAAAGAACAAAGAAGAAGATTAAAGATTGATGCCCAGTGATCCTCCTTGCCTCTTGCCCTTCCTTAGGTCTAATTTGTGTCCAAAATATATCCCCTCCTTGTGTCACGACCCCAATCCCGATCGTGATGGCGCCCAACAATAATGCTAGGCAAGCCCGACCAATTAAATACTCTGAACCCAAATTCGCAATCCGTTAACAAATAATACGATTAAAATAGTAAATATCAAGTTTCCAATCCGGAACTAGATAAAATAGTACGAAAAATAATAACTAATATACCAAACATTTCCCCAATAGATCTGGAGTCACGAGTCTAGAGCCTCTAAATGTAACAGAGTAATATATTCATAGTAATAAAGAAAGTCTAGGATAGGGAAAGACAAATGCAATAAAGGGGAGAAGTCAGGTCCTGCGGACATCAGACAGCTACCTCAACAACTCCTAAACCGAAATCCAAGAAGACAGCAAACAGCTCCACTAAGTCTCCGGAGCACCTGAATCTGCACACATGGTGCAGGGAGTAAAGTGAGTACTTCCAACTCAGTGAGTAATAAACATATATAATGGCTGAAAGTAAAAAATTCCGAAATATTACAATATAAAGCTATAATCAGCGATTCAGCACATAAAACGATGAAACAACAACAATATCAGGACAAATAAGACAATTAGGTATAAATGCATGAATGCAATGCAATGCACATGACCGCTGCGGCGCGCAGCCCGATCCATTTGGGTACCCGCGCTCACTGTGGGGGTTCAGACTCCGGAGGGCCTCCTAGGCGTGCAGCCCGATCCACACTCAGTCCAGGTATATATATGCATGCAAGCCAATCGGGCACAGTCAAATTATTCATTTTAGTGTCAATTAATAGGAATTTTAAAGCTAAGTGTTTAAACCTTTATTTATTTACTAACCATTTCGAGGCAGTGTCTAACTCAGGACTGATATCATGAAATATGCTAAGCATCATGAAAGCAGTGATAAGGATCCCTGAAGGATGCAAATGATAGGCACAAAGCCCCAAACACATTCATAAAATCCAAGTAGGATGATTACCAAACAATTTCTAGTCAAGAACACAGTACGAACATCAATCGGAACAGACTAGGTCAAAATCCCCAGTCACTATCGACCCCGCACTCGTCATAGAGTACGTGTCTCGCCTCAATATAGCGTCACAGTGTGATATACCGGGGTTTCAAACCCTCAGGTCATCATCTACATCTATTACTCACCTCAAGCCGGCCACAAGTCTAGCTCGCTATGCCTTTGCCTTTCGAATCAACCTCTTCGCACGCCGAATCTGATTAAAACCACAACGAATACATTACAATAGGCTAAAGAAACATAACCCAATCGAAAAGACTCGAAAAATACCAAAATTCACGAAGTTGGCAAAACTCGAGCCCCGGGCCCACTTCTCAAAAAATTACGAAATTTACATCACTGGATTCCTCGTCTAGCCACGAGTCTACACATACCAATTTTACCAAAATCGGAGTTCAAATGCCCTTTCAAAATCCATTTTTACATCACAGCTTTCCAAGCCCTAACTTGACCCTTTTTTGTTGAATTTTTCACAATTTACATGTTATTTCTACCATAAACTCGAATAATTAGGCCAAGAGACTTACCTCCAATTGATTCTCAGTCAAAACCCTCGAAAATCCTCGCCCAAAGCTCTCCAAGTCGCTTAAAAATGGTGGAAACTACCTCTTGTTCGCGGATGAAATTTAATATTTTAAACCCTTCTGCCAACAACGATTTTCGCTTATGCGGTCCCGCTTCCGCTTATGCGGCCAAAATTCCGCTTATGCGGTCTTCACTTAAAAACCTAACGTCCGCTTTTGCGTCTCCTCATCCGCTTTTGCGAACCACTGAAGACCGCTTCTGCGGTTTATAGTCCGCTTCTGCGGACTCGCATTTGCGAAAAATGTTCCGCTTTTGCGGAAACACTCCACCAGGCTACGAACTGCTTCTGCGCTCCTTTACCCGCTTCTGCGGAACCGCTTCTGCGGTCCATTTCCGCAGAAGCGGAAATACCAGATGACAGAAAAACTGAACCTGCAACACACCTCAAAACGCTCGTTTAACCACCCGAATTCACCCCGAGGCCCCCGGGACCTCAACCAAAAACACCAACACGTCCTAATACCTTATTCAAACTTGTTCCAATCTTTAAAACACATTAAACAACGCTAAAACCATCAAATCACATCGAATTTAAGCCTAAGTTTCTTAAAAACTTCCGAATTACGTATTCAATCAAAAACCCGACCAAAACACCTCCGAATGACCTGAAATTTTGCACGCATATCCAAGATCACATAACGGAGCTACTGCAACCCTCGGAATTCCATTCCGACCCTTGGATCAAAATCTCACCTATCCACCGGAATTCGCCAAAATGCCAACTTTGCCAATTCAAGCCTAATTCTACTCCGGACCTCCGAAATCACTTCCGATCGCACTCCTCAGTCACAAATCACCTCCCGAAGCTAACCGAATCACCGGAATTCACATCTGAGCCTTCTAACTAATAATTCAATGTTCGGTTGACTTTTCCAAACCAAACCTTCCTTAAAGAGACTAAGTGTCTCATTTCCTATCCAAACCAATTCAATTAAACTCTAACTCACCCGTTGCTGATAATAAAACATGAAAGAGCAATAAAATGGGGGAAACGGGGCTGTAATACATGAGACGACGGGTTGGGTCGTCACACCTTGCCTCTTGCCCTTCCTTCTGATGTTTTTCACTTCCAAAAATCATTCTCTTCCCTCTTGGCCGGCCTCCCTCGTTTAATATAGGGTTTAAGGCTTAAAATCCCGTATTTTGCACTTTAGTCCCTGAAATTTACACGTCCTGCCACGGTCCCACCGCGGTTACGCCAGGACCGCGGCCAGAATGGTCCTCTGAAACTTTGGTAATGTTCTGCCGCGGTCCTACCGCGGTCCTACCGTAACCGCGATTTTTCACCCTGTTCCATTTCGAATTTGGAAAAACGTAAAACATAAAAGTTGTAGCCCTTTGAGTTAGCTTTCCAACCATATATTGTGGAGCCCAAATGGAGTTCTGAGCAAAACGTTATGTCTATTTTACTAGACAGTGCGCAATATGCCTCATCGAGTCTTCGTTTGTTCTCAACTATCAAATTTGACCCCCGAACACGATACCGGCTTAATTCCTTGAGCTTTTACTCAGAATTCAAAGCTTCAAATCACTTATATTCATTCCATAACATCTATATAGCTCGGAATCACTCCTACAAGGCATAAAATACACAATTAGTGCAAAACACTAGCGATTAAAGCGCAAACTCAACTAAAGTGCAGTAAATTAGAGTGTAATAATCGACTAAAATACGCAATTATAGCCTATCATCAACACCCCACACTTACACCATTGCTCGTCCTCGAGCAATCAAACTACACTTTTTTTTATAGACACGACCTTTTTAAACAATTCTCCTAACGCAGCACACCAAGAGTATTTAAAATAGACTAAGCACAAAAGCGTAACATCTTCACCTCAAGATTTGACTCACAAGTACCACACGTTATTCACAACTCACCCACTTACTCTAATATAGAGGTCACTGACATTACCTTTCCTTCATGAATCAAGTGCCCTCACACAACAAAAGAGAGTAGTTCCACACAATAAAATTTAAGAACACTTAGGAACTCAAGATAGAAAGAATTCACTCACTCTCAGAAATAACATTCATATGCCACAAAAGATGCACCATAAGCTTGCCCGTAGTGTACTACTCCACTAATCGAGCTCATTCAATCTTGGATCAATTAGGACTTTATTTGGTTGTAATGTAGGCTACGAGACGGGTAGGATATATTTAGATATAAGAGTGACTACACCTCCCTAAGCACTTTAATACATACATTTTAACATTCAAACCCCATACTTATGTTAAACCAAACTCCACCTTCACATCAATGTAAATTACCCCATTCTTCTTTAAGCACACTTACGTCAAGAGCCACCACTTATCAAGGAATTTTTTTTTCACAACAATCCAACTATATTTTTTTTCAATTCAAGTGGCTCTTCCTTTTTCAAAACAGTGCATTCAAAACAGTGCACCTTTCTCCTTATTCAATTAGTTCCACTCAAAATCCAAACCAACCACCCCACACTTTAACTTTTACAAAGTTCATAACAATTCAAGTGCTCATGAGAGGTGAAAAGGTTCAAATAGATGGTTAATTCAAACAAATGGGTAAGGCTTGTAATGTGGTTGCCAAAGTAAAAGGATTATAGGCTCAAAGAGGTTAACTACGATACATAACAATTAGGTGGGTAAAATATACATATCTGGCTCAACAAGAAAACGCCTATATCACTTCCAAGACTGAACAACACTACTATTTCGCTTTGCAAACACACGGGGCAAGTTCTAGGCATCAAATGCAATGCACAGAATAACACCAAACCTCACACACACATGGCACATAACTCACTCAGGATTGGAGTCATCAAGACACTCTAGTCAAAGCAGTTAAGCAAATTTAAAATCATACAATTTAAGGTACTTATACAAGAGTCAAAAACTGAGTCTAAGCGTCACAACCAAAGTACTCACTATTCTAAAGGCATAACAAAGTCAAGAGATATTGCTTCAATTCAAAACACAACACAATGGCTCCTACTTCCAAAAAAAAAACTAACTAAACCTGGTTCAAATAAAACCCTTGGAAAAGAACCGCGGCTCAAAGAAAAATCAAGGGGGAATTATTACACTACCTACAAAGAAAATCTTTTTGTTTTTTTTCTTTAGACTTAAATTCCTCAAGAAAATTGTCTAATAGATCCATCGTCGGGAAAAGTACAATCTTTAAAAAAAAATACTATTTAATTAAACTAATACAGCTAAAGTAGCATGAAAAGTCACCCAGACAATCTCTTCACCCACACTTAAAATTGTGCATTGTCCCCAATGCACACCATAACTAATAAAAGGGTACAAGAGACTCCCTGGTAGGCTAAAGGCCGAAGCACTAACAACTCATGGGGTACTCAGACTTCTCCCAAGCTTGGTCCTTTGTGCGGGTACCTCACACTTAGTTCCAGCCATTTGGTTTGCTGTTGCATCCTTCCAATACCTTTGCTTTCCATTCTCCTAAAAAATAAAAAATTGACACTGCAAAAATAATACAATTAAAAAAATAATAAAAAACAAATAAAAGAAAGCAATAAAGCTGGGTTGCCTCCCAACAAGCGCTTGATTTAACGTCGCGGCACGACGCGAATCACTTTTTGCCTCCACCTCGAGCTTATGAATTGAACCCCCAATTTTGATTCAAGCTTATGATTATGGTCATGGGGCGGTGGAATGAATCTAACAGGCCCAAGGAAATAATGTAGTATTCTGCATTCCTTCGTATGAGGTATGTAATCTTGACTGTCTGGCAAGAAGAATTCCAGAATATATGCACCTTGTTCCTCATTCCCTGACTCTTCAATTGGTTTGGATGACTCTATTTCCATATCATCATCCAAACATAATGTGTAAAAATGCTTGGAGTGTGGACCAATGCGCTCAAACACATGAACTTCAGGACTCTCAACATCCTCAACATCAGTGATACTAGAGTCAACAAAATTTATATCCTCAAAGTCCTTGGTTGGCTCTAGTATCACTTCTTCAACATTGACATCCTCAAATTCTAGTTGGCTAGGTTGTTGATGTTCTACTCTGACCTCCCCAATTAACACCTCAAATTCATGCTCTTCTTGGCTACTATCCTCAATATTGGCTTGTTGAGCATTAAAAGCTCCAACCACTTGACTCAATTGAGTCTCCAACTTGCGAATAGTTGCCTCTTGCCTTTCTATGTGCAATTGTTTCTCATTGTTTTGTTCCAGAAGGCACTTTAGCATATCCTTGATCTCCTTCAGGTCCGCATTCCCAGGTTCTTTGTTCCTATTAACTTCACAAGAAAAGGTAGAACCATCATAGTAAGGGGTTGGGGGAAAATAAGAAATATAAGCACAACCATGAAGGTGACCATTTTTACCACCACACATATCACACACATTCCACAAATGAGATTGAGTTGGTGCACATAACTCGCTCTTAGGAACGTTTTGAAAATTTTGCCACGGGTGGTTTCCTTCACAATATGTATGGAGATCAATAGTAGAATTATCTACACCTAAATTCCCATAATTCCAAGATGCTATGTTTCTCAAATCAACAGTTATTAAAAAAATACAAAAAAAATAAAACAAACTAAAAGTTCAAACTTGAACCCTAGCAATATATACAGCTACAACTACACCGTTAGTTCCCCGGCAACGGCGCCAAAATTTGATCACGCCCAACTCTAGTCCTAAAAAGGATAAGCGGTCGCTGCAAATATAATCCGGTCTAAAAGTCCGGAGTCGAATCCCACAGAGAACTAAGGCTTAGCTGTATCTGTTTAATATCACCAAGAAGACAAGATTGAAAATAAATAAACAACTGAAAACTAACTATGCTTGAATTGTAAACAATCAGAATAAAGGTCTAAGGTAATGGTTTCCCCCGTTGTTGATTTCCTTGGTTGCATGTTTCTTATAGCATTGACTTAGTTGCCTCTATCAATCATGAACTCTCCAGCTATCATAAATCTCTCTCAAGAAATTATGATAATTTACTAGACGCACTCTCTCAAGCTACGCTAGCTAGATTCGCATTACAGTTCACTTAGATCGCACCCGAGGTATCGTTATCTCTAATCCAACCTCTAAACCCTCGGTTATGACTCTCGCCTATACTCCGGGAGTGATGTTGTTCAAACAACTACCTAAATATGCACTCTCTCTAAAGCAGATACATAATAAATAGGAACGGCTAATTGAGAATCCTTTCAATTAACCACAATCAAAACATAGTTGAACAAATAGAGATTAAACTAATTCAAATCTATATTACTTATAACAACCAATTCATCCCCAACGGGTTTCACCAAAACCTTAGATTAGAAAAGTTAGCTACTCATGAAAATAACAAAAATCACAAAAGAATTCATATTCAAAGGTAAAAGAACAAAGAAGAAGATTAAAGATTGATGCCCAATGATCCTCCTTGCCTCTTGCCCTTCCTTAGGTCTAATTTGTGTCCAAAATATGTCCCCTCCTTGCCTCTTGCCCTTCCTTCTGATGTTTTTCACTTCCAAAAATCATTCTCTTCCCTCTTGGCCGGCCTCCCTCGTTTAATATAGGGTTTAGGGCTTACAATCCCGTGTTTTGCACTTTAGTCCCTGAAATTTACGCGTCCTTCCGTGGTCCCACCGCGGTTACGCCAGGACCGCGGCCAGAATGGTCCTCTGAATCTTTGGTAATGTTCTGCCGCGGTCCTACCGTAACCGCGGTTTTTCACCCTGTTCCGTTTGGAATTTGGAAAAACGTAAAACATGAAAGTTGTATCCCTTTGAGTTAGCTTTCCAACCATATATTGTAGAGACCAAATGGAGTTCTGAGCAAAATGTTATATCTATTTTACTAGAAAGTGCGCAATATGCCTCATCGAGTCTTCGTTTGTTCTCAACTATCAAATTTGACCCCGAACATGATCCCGGCTTAATTCCTTGAGATTTTACTCAGACTTAATCTTCAAATCACTTAAATTCATTCCATAACATCTATATAGCTCGGAATCACTCTTACAAGGCATAAAACACACAATTAGTGCAAAACACTAGCGATTAAAGCGCAAACTCAACTAAAGTGCAGTAAATTAGATTGTAATAATCGACTAAAATACACAATTATAGCCTATCATAAATTGTATAGCCAACAATTGAATACTATTTACGGATCTTGAGTTGAACATAAAAATGTGAAATCTTGATTGCAATATGATTGAATATGGCAAGTTTTTGAACCTGGGCATGGGGGAATGAATTCGCTTAGGATAGAGATATGTCTAATTGTCTTGCTCAATTATTTTGCAAGAGTTATTAATGTATTATTAAGAATTCTAATATCATTGGCATATAGGATTTAGTAGGGTGTTCAAACCGAAGAGGAAAATCACACTAAATCAAAAAGTCAAACCAAAACGATTAAAAATCCGATTAGGTTTGGATTGGTATTGAGTAAAAAAATTCGAACCAAACTGGCATATAAATATATAATTTTCATATATACTTGTGAGAATTTATATAGAATTTTTTTTTAAAAAAAAAAAACTAATCTAGAAATATTTATAATTCTCTCATGGGGTGTAGTATTTAGTAGAAATATGAAGTGCATCCATTTTTATTTATTTTCAATAATGGTTTGTGTCATCATTTTCTTATCAAGTGTTATTGAAAACAACAGATGTACTTGTGGACAATTCCAGCTTGATGAGCTTCCTTGTGCACATGCTTTGGCGGCTTTGAGGCACAGGAACGAGTCTTATGAAAACTATTGTTCTCCTTATTACACGAGGGAGAGTCTTTTGAAGACTTACGAAATACCAGTAGAGCCGCTCCCTGACGAAAGCAAATGGAATGTGCCACAACATATAGCTGAAGAAGTTGTAATGCCACCCACTGGGAAAAGACAGTCAGGGATACCTCAAAACAAAGATACAAACCATGAAGTAAATGCAAAGAAGTACAAGGTTTCATGTGAAAACCGCGGAGTAGAAGGGCATAACAAAAGATCTTGTAGGAATGCTCCCAAAAGGAAATTAAAACTGATACAGTAACAAGATTTTTTTTCCTGAGTACTGTTGATGATAATTTGTCCTTTAAGACATAGGAAATTGTATTTGTTCTGTTCTGGAGAAATATAGTTGAGTCGTAATTGTGTTGCCAATTTGAATAAAGACTTTCTCCTATAATGAAATATTTGATAAAAAGATTTCAACTCTTAATACAATTGGTTGGTAGTTGTTTTTTTCAAATACTGAGTTTATTTATTACTTTTCAGCCTTTCCTAACAGCACTGCTTAAAATTGAATGGATTATGTATTTTTGTATAATAGTTGTAGACATAATTGTAGTTAAACTGTAAAAAAATTATATAGGGACAATATCGAGATCAAGTACCAACAACTTTCAATAAAAAAAGGCCACAAATATTTTCTATTCTAAGTAGTAGAATTTCTGGACAAAATAACAAAACAAAAGGTAAAATAAATGTAGCACAAATCTGCCACAAATAAATTGCAGCTGACTTGTTCTTAGTTAACATTTTGTCTACAACTTTACTACAAACCAGCTACAACTAAATACTTTAACTACAATTTTTCCACTGAAAATGACAACTAATTCTTCTTTTTACCGACTTGTGTTCTCTCGTTCACAGCTGGTGCACCTTGTTTTCTTACTAATCTTCCAGTTACCTTACTTTCACTAATTGCACCAAGCTCTTGCTTTTTTCTTAGCATAATCCCAAAGCAGCGCTCCATAGCGTCTACGGTGTTGATCAATATCAGAAAGATCTTCCTTTAAAATCGCTAGCTCTCCTATGCTGACATGTTATGCAAATGCCACCAAATATACACCACATTCACTGCAAAAAATAATAGGGAAAAAGATTTAGCATTCAGTGTAAAATACAATCTGTTAAATAGATAGAAGGAATAATAGGGCAGCTTTTTCATACAGTGATCCCTCTTTTTGCTGGAGTATCTCACCGACCAACCACTAAATGTCAAGAGGGTCAGTAATACCTTTTTCAAATTATGCCTTTGTGTTCTTATAGTTGATGTCTAGACGCTTGCCGTAGAAGTCAGTGCATGACAAGTAAAGGGGGTCATAACAGCAAACTTATTGACAACAGATTCAACAAGGTTGTGGTTTCGTAAAGAGACCATAGAATCATAAGCATATAGAACCCTATCGGTAATGTCAAACACAGCCAACAACCAATGAAATTTCTCCACAATGTTTATGGGCATAATCACAAAATCAACTTGATCCCATGCAATATTTGCAAGTAACCTGTACCCCAATATATATTCTGATGCGACGTCCTGGGGTTTGACAACATCAAGCTTCTTATCAGCAGGAGCGTTAATGTATTTGATAAAATTGTTCAATTCTAGTCTTGAAAATACAATCAGTTGTTGTAAAGCGTATTTTGTTATGAGGACCATACTTTTCTCTCTTCCTCAAATAGTATAAAATAACATCAATGTGCTGCAAAAATCAGATTTTATTATTTCTCAATGCTTTATGCAGTTTAACTATAATTTTCAAACAAAAAAATATAGAATTTTAAAATAACATAATACTACAGCTAATTATTAAATTCTGCCAGGGTATGTGTACCGTGTCATTGAGGACTTGCCCGGGATGTGCCAAAGTATAAAACCACTCGTTTTTATCAATTTTCTCCACTCCAAGATCATACCACAGCTTGAGCTGGTTGTCTTTTAAAGAATAAGCGCCTTCCTCCTATATAAACACATATCAAGTAGAAATATTATGTAGTTTCAACTGGAAATCCAAAAATTGTATGCACTTGTAAATATGAAAAATTGTATAATCTAACCTCTTTGAAATCGTGTTGGTACTAGAGTATAACCACTTATTGAATTCTTCCAACAAGTCAGGATATCATTGTCGCCAATAACCCAGTAAATGGATGCTTGATGAGGAAAATTGGAGGTCCAACAGAAGTGCTTCCCCCAGAACTGTAATAAGGGAGAACGGGGGATCTGGCATGCTTTCCAGACTGCCTTGTTCTTCCTTGATGCACAGGTGTTGTTTCATCTTCATTAAGCTTGCCGAACTTAACAATCTAGGAGCAGTTCTCTGGAAGCTCAAAATCATCAACTGTTACATCCCTTTTTCCAGACCTGGAGTCATTGTCCGACATTGATGTAGTCGGCTAGTTCACCTTCAAAATTTAAAACAAAAGAATAACATTTTATGTTGGTTGCATCAGTTCTTTTTGAAAAATTGAAACTTATATAAAACATGTTGTTCTTTTCCTACAATTATATTGTAACATATAATACCACTTAAATGTTGACAACAATCGTCCCCTTGTTGTATAACGTTTGCTTGTTGAATGGGATTGCAAATACGTAGTCTCCTTCTCCTCATTTAAATGCTCTCCTTGTATGCCAACTTTAGCATCTTGGAGAGTCCACATGCATAGGTTCCTTCTCTGTTACATTAAATGTGTACAACTTAATAAAATTGTAGATAATTTGTAGCTAACAGAAAGAACACTATAGAAAAATTGTAGTTTAATTGTAGTAAATTTGTTGAAATGTTGTCCTGTAGCTGAGATGAAATATGTATTGTGAAATGTGTTAATAAAATGTACTAAACCATACCTGCAGTTTCTTCATCCAATTCCCCTTGAAATTGGAAAGATAAGTCAACACCAACAGGAACATTCTCCTCATTTTGAATGTCATTCATGTGTTATACATAAGAAAACAATTGAAAATATAATGTAGGTTATGTGTTGGTAATTTAGGCTATATGTAGATATAATGCATATATAATGTAGATATAATGTAGACATAATATTAATATAATGTAAAATATAATTTTAACAGTTGTGTTAAAATTGTTAAGCTACTTGTTTTACTGCTGCTGGCCAATACTGGTTTATCACTGTCGCGCCCCCTTTTTTTCCTCCCTTTTTGACGGGAAGAGGGGTTCGGGTTTCGACATTCACGGGGTGTAATGACTCATTTCCTTTTGGGAATTGGGTATTTGAAGAGTTGCCACCTAACGGATTATAGTGCATTAGGGCACCTAGAGCGATTAACTCTTAGGTTGGTTTGCATTACGAGAGATTAGGGTAAGGGATCGAAATAACCTCGAGGGGAAGGTGTTAGGCACCCCTCTTGGTCCACAATTGTGGGTCCCAGCCGAACTTGTACTTACGAATTAGTCCAAAAATAAAATAAGCAGTTGAAGCAGATAATTGCAAGCAGAGCATGTTGGGCATTGTATAACTCAAATAAGAATTTAAACAGTTTGTATGTATAAAAGGAAAATAAAGCTTCAAGTAAAGAGGATTTGGGGAGATGGGGGATCCTAGGTTGGTTAGCCTATAGGATCACATCAGTACAATGCCCGGTAATCACTCCTTGGAAAGGGGATACGCGTGGCATTAACGCACCGGTCATCATATCCATGTCTACCCTTCCCGTCCCCTTATTCGTCATGCAAAGCGAGTGTTTGATCAACGATTCCTATTGCGTGCTGCTACCCGTTCCTTCTTAATGGTCCTGGAGGGAATTAGGACCCCTACCTATAGGTGTTTCTAGACGTACCCCTAAAGTTTTAAAAGGCGAAAATTCTAAGGCGACAGTCAAAAAGCATTTATGACTTTCACACATAATGGGAGCAGTTTTAGAGGCTCAGAGTTTCCTCCTCAATCAAACACATAAGCAGCACGACTCAAGCACAGTTAAGGTCTTTTATTAGACAATGTCCTAAAGCAGGATATCTAAGTGAATATGCAGAAATAAACAAGACCCTTTTTTAGACTCAAAAATTAGACCCTAGCAGTTGCCTAAGTATTCCTTTTAAAGCCTGTTAGGATCAGAAAATATGATAGAGACAATTACCGAGAATGCAATTTTGAAAGCGCCCTAGAGGCTTTCCTATACGCAGGATACTGATATCTATTAATGCAGAAACGAACAGATTTTGAAATAGGCTCCGTTAATACTTATAGGCATGATATCTAATGAGATTGAGGCAGTTTGAAGGAACTTGTTTCAGAACTTGCTTAACACTTAATAAGACCAATTCAGGAATGAACTAAGCGTGATTAAAGGAGCTCATTAGACTAAATTAGATTAACAGACAGAATTGCGAGTAGGACTCCCTATAGGCATGATATCTAGGCGTATTACTGATTTTAGTCGATTTGCAAATGTGGCAACATACAGAAGTACTCATTATAACTATATCTGAATTAAGTCCTATAGGCATGGTGTCTATTATTAAACTGATTTTAAGACATGATTGTTTGGACCCTATATGCATGATGGAAGAATGTAAAACCTTATAGACATGGTTTCTACTTGACGAGTAAACAAACTTAAAGGTGAAGTCCTATGAACATGATTTCTATTTGGCAAGGCAATCAGATTCAAAGAGTAAAGTCCTAAGAGCATGCTTTCTATTTAGAACAAACAGACTTGAAAAAGTAAAGTCCTAAGAGCATGTTTTCTATTTAGAACAAACAGACTTGGAAAAGTAAAGTCCTAAGAGCATGTTTTCTATTTAGAACAAACAGAGTTGAAAAAGTAAAGTCCTATGAGCATGTTTTCTATTTAAAACAAACAGACTTGAAAAAGTAAAGTCCTAAGAGCACGTTTTCTATTTAGAACAAGCAGACTTGAAAAAGTAAAGTCCTAAGAGCAGGATTTCTGCCCGTATTATCCCAGAAAATATGTATCTCCCCACCCCTTTTCACTAAATACCCCAATATCTGTTTACAAATCATTACAAGCCAATGAATTACATAAATAAAATAGAAAATCAAGAAGCTATTCAATAGGGAGCCTTCAATTTGGCCCAGGTTTCCCAAAGCCTCCAAAGGTCTCATATGCCTCAGTTTCATAGACAAATCAGAGTCTAGATGCATCAAAGTTCCCTAAGGATCTCAAGGATCCCGGGCAGTGCTTACACCTAGACTTAGCACCCCAGAATTGAACAAGTGCAGTGTGGAATGGCCAGCCTCGGCATGCCAGAGTTCGGAGGTTCTCAAAGGATCCCAAGGCAGTACACATACTAGAGGGGGCAGAACTTATTGACTAAGAATAGAGTGAGAAGTGGTGGACACAAGTTAAAAAGGTCTTGGTAAGAAACTGTATTTAACAAAAGCCTTTTTTGAAAGAAATTCAGTAAAGCAGTAGAGATAGTTTGAGAAAAAGAGATTGGAATAGTTAACACAGTCCAAACGCGGCTAGTTCACAGAACCAAGTGAATTCAGTAATCACACACAGGGGCAAGGGAGTTTGGGACACATAGCACATTTGACTGCAAACACAGAACCCAGCCAGGGTCTAGGTCTGGTTTAGACATGCTCAGAAACAGCTGACACTGGCATAGTCACAAACTAGATATGAAGAACACAACCACATACAGGGGTGATAGGGATTTGGGATTCATGGGACGTAGTATGGTAAGTATACAACAAGTGAGAGACAATTAGTAAGACATGCTCAGAAACACACATAAAGGGAATATACTAATCTAAAGGAAGGGGAAGACATAATAACATGCTAGTAATGTGTTCTTAACTACAAGTTTCACAACGGAACCACAAATAGAAGCAAACCAGAAACAAGAAGAACTGAAACAATAAGAGAATCATGTTGTTGTTGGAACTTTGAATTGAACTAGGACATACCAGTGAAGAGGAGAGTAAGCAGAATGAAAGAACAAGAGAGCACAAATGGTTAGCCTTGGCTTGCAGCCGGCTAACAATAGCAGATAGCACAAGAGAGAGAGCAAAGATTTTTAAAGTATGAGAGATAGTCTTTAAACCCAAGTCTCGTGTCTGTGCTAATGAAAGACTAGAGTATTTATAGTTTGAAAACAGGTAGTAAATAAGGTAAAAATCATAGTAGCATAATGATTGAGGAATTCAGAATCAATCAATCAGAAAATCAAGGCAACTACTCCCTTAATTAAGGGAACTAATTCAAATGGTAAGAACCAGTAGCATATAAGTCAAGAAATCAGTACATGACTATTAAGAAAAGAATCAAAGTTCAGTAAGCATAGGGTAGTCAATTAGGACTAAATTCAGAAAACTTCAATTAAGGGAATGATTTAGTTAGAATAAAGTACCACAGCAAATAAGATAATGAAATCAGTCAATTTAAAAAGACGAGGTAGAACTTTAGGGTTTTAAAAGAAAAATCTCTCAATCAAACCATCAATTAAGGAAATCCGAATCAATCAATAATGAGTCATGATTCTATACTTCAACATATAAATAGAGAAGATCAAACGGACGTAGCAAACAGGCATGGTCAGCAATATCGACAGAAAGGGGCAAGAGATGAACAAACAAGATGAACACAATCACACAGAAGTGATATAAGCAGGCTAAGGACTCAGTAAAACACATTCGAAGCATGGTAACCACAGAAGCTTAACAAGAATCAAGTAGTTAGGCAAACACACAGAACCAAGACATAGAAGATCTTAAAAATTAGGGCTTTTTAACATAGGCGAGTTAAAGAGGAGTAAGAACATAGAATCAGTCGAGATAAGCAAGGAAAGAGGTTTAAACATAAATAAAAATCAATTTAAACAAGTGTAGAAGAAACTCCGAGAAACCCTAACATTAAAGAAAGTAAAAACGGCTTAAAGTTGAAGAGTTTTATAGAGAGGTCTGAGAACAGTGTAGAACATAGAAAGAAACAGACTTGAATCGTTAAAATAGCACAGATCTAAGAGATTCAAACAGTTAGGGTTTCAAAGGAAACCCAGACAGAAACGAAAGAACCTGCTATAAACTTCAAAGATCGCAACAAATATGGTGTGATTTTGCCCAAAATCACACCGGAGAAGCCATGAACAACCAAAACAGCAACCCAAGACATAAGTCGGCATGGCCCAGGGCCTTTGAATGCCTCAGAGATGATGAGCAAGGCGAGGGAGAAACCATTGAAGGCTTTGGGTTGAAAGATGGTCGCCGGAGATGACCGGAGAGGGAGGCGGCGTTTGAAGAGAGATTAGGGTTAGGTTGGTCGATTAGAATTAAAAAGGAAAGAATAAACGAGGGTCGTTGATCTTTTGGATCAACGGCCAGGATCTGACGGGTTTTGGGTCGGGTAGGAAGTGTTTGGGGCCTGGGTCGGGTTATTTAATAGGAGATTGCGCTGGGATTGGGTTCAATTAGGCTAAAATTGAAAGCCAAATCTGCCTATGATTTAAATAGCCAATTTTCCCTATTTTAATTTTAATAAATATTAAAATAGTTTCAAAAAATAATTTTTCTATAACAAAATGATTTAAAATATATAGTTATCATTTTAAAAATATAGGAGCCAATTTCGCACGTATAAAATATTATTATACATTAAAATGGGCTAACATTGCAATTATTTGCAATTTAGCTTGAAAAATACCAGATGTAATTACAAAAATGCATAAAAATTATATTACTTACATTTTGGTATATGTATAGAAATTAAATGAATAAATCACCATAACAATAATTTGGGAAATAATTATTGGAATTTTATGAATAAAAGGGGAGAAAATAAATCAATTTAAATCCTTAAAATCATGGGAAAAATTATAAAACTTTATGCATGCTTATATATGCATATATATGCTATTTTGAAGGTCTTTATGCATATTTAAAATATATAGGAAAAATTGGGTATCAACAGCTGCCCCTCTTTACCCGGGAAGGATGAAAGAGTTTTCGGGAAAAGAAATGATGGCCAATTTTGACCAGATGGGAGGTTTTGAAAGACGGAGGCCGAACTCCGGTTTTCGAGTTGCCTACATATCCCTGGTCTTACAGGAATCGGGCCATGAGTAGTTCTAGATTCACCCGCGGAGGATGCCGATGAAATTATTGCAAGAACGGACACGAGATGCGGAAGCGGCTACGGTGAGCGGTTAAGGCTCGGGGCGGTTGGAGGGAATTGGAGCGAGATTGCTCTTGCTAGGATAGCGGTTGCTTACTGGTTACCTGCTGATAAAAGATACTACGAACATGTATTTGCGAGAAATTAAACATGATGCAAATTCCCTTTAGACCATGAAAGTTGTCTTCGGACGATGAGGATGATGTCCTTAGACCATGATGTCCTGGGCCATGAAGCGTATGATAAGGGATTCGCAGGCCATGAAATGGTGTTCTCGGGCCATGAAAATGGTGCCTCCGAACCATGACGCCTTTGAATAATGATATGCAAATTTGAGAGATCCTCAGGCCATGGCATGGTGTCTTCTGGCTATGAGGATGATGCCTTTAGACTATGACGCCTTTGGATAGATTGGCAATATTTCACCCTATGATATGCAATAGTATGATGTAACAAGACAGGGCTTAGTCTTGTGAAATTGAGGGCAGAGCTTAGCCCGATTGAAAAACAAGTAGATAGTAGTAGAAGTAGAGCAATATCTGTGCAAAGAGGGACGATGCTTAGTCCCGTGCAAGTGGGGAGGCAAGGATTAGCCTTATGAAAATGGGGAGGCAAATATTAGCCTTGTGCAATTATGGAGCCAAGGACTAGGCTCATGCAAATGTGGAGGCAAGGATTAGCCTCATGCAAATATGGAGTCAAGGATTAGACACATGCAAGATTGGAGACAGAGCTTAGTCTCATGCAAATGTGGAGTCAGAGATTAGACTCATGTAAATGTGGAGTCAGAGATT
This sequence comes from Nicotiana attenuata, assembly GCF_001879085.1. Taxonomy (NCBI): domain Eukaryota; kingdom Viridiplantae; phylum Streptophyta; class Magnoliopsida; order Solanales; family Solanaceae; genus Nicotiana; species Nicotiana attenuata. The sequence goes on along the minus strand of NW_017670916.1, from coordinate 6,984 downwards.
AGACTCATGCAAATGTGGAGTCAGAGATTAGACTCATGCAAATGTAGAGTAAGAGATTAGACTCATGCAACTATGGAGTCAGAGATTAGACTCATGCAAAGAGAGAATAGCAGATAAGGGTAGAGTATGTCTTAGCTAGGATATATTCAGTGTCTGATGGCCAGATGGATGGTGAATTTGCTTTGTGTATACATGTTCCGCGAATTCTATCGTTACGTCAAATGTGCCTGCGTTCAAAGAAAAATTGTAAGTTTTATGAGGGGAGGTTGGTTCTTGCTTCGTCTGGCGGCCTTGCTCTGCTCCACTCTGGAAGCCCCCTTCGAGTTCCCCTAGGTAGCACCTGACTGTTATGAAAATAGGATTTTCGAAAAATATGCAATCATTGATAAAATAGAATCGTTTTGGAAGCGTATTGATATATCAAGTAATTTTTTGATGAACTAGTGACTATGACACATTTCAAAGGCATTGCAGCTCTCTTATGTTGGAATTTTGAGGGTCCTCCTCAAAATTCTGCCCCAGTTTGGTAGATGATTTTTAACTGTTTGCGGATGGCGGACCCTGCTGAATCTTCTTCGGAATTTTGAGAATCCTTCTCAAAATTCTGCCCCAGTTCTTGACTGATTATTGACTTCCTGGCATGTGACGGTGCTGGCTAGACTTGCTCCGGAATTTTGAGGACCCTCCTCAAAGTTCTGCCCCAGTTTCTGATTTTGGGGGGAAATGAAAATTTTATTATGATATGACCAAACCCATAAGGCTGCCTACGTATCCCCTCTTAAACGGGAATCAAGTCAAGCGTAGTTCAATTACATCAGAAAAGAAGTGGAAATAATCTAGGCATAGTATCTCTTGACTGCGTATGAATTGATTGGTTTTTTCCATATTTCTCCATCCATCTATGCAAGTATGAGTGCTCCTCCTGTCAGGACCCTGTGAACCATGTACGGACCTTTCCAGTTGGGAGAGAATTTCCCTTTGGCTTCATCTTGATGCGGGAAGATTTTCTTCAATACCAGCTGCCCTGGTGTGAACTATCTTGGTTTGAACCTTTTGTTGAAAGCTCTAGACATACTGTTCTGATAAAATTGGTCGTGGCATACTGCGTTCATCCTCTTTTCATCGATAAGGGCCAATTGTTCATAGCGACTTCTTATTCATTTCGCATCACTGAGTTCAGCTTTCTGTATGACTCTTAAAGAAGGAATCTCCACCTCAGCTTGGATGACAGCTTCGGTACCATAAACCAACATGTAGGGAGTTGCCCACAGTCGATGTGCGGACTGTGGTACGGTATCCCAATAAGGCGAATGGTAACTTTTCGTGCCATTGTTTGTGATTTTCTACCATTTTCCTTAGTATCTTCTTGATGTTTTTGTTGGCGGCTTCCACGGCTCCATTCATCTGAGGTCTGTAGGCGGTGGAATCCTTGTGCTTTATTTTGAAAGATTCACACATAGCTTTCATCAGATCACTGTTGAGATTGGCGGCATTGTCAGTAATAATGGACTCAGGAACTTTGAATCGGCAGACGATACGACCCTTGACAAAATCTGCGACGATTTTCTTGGTTACATCTTTGTAAGATACAGCTTCTACCCATTTTGTGAATTAATCAATGGCTACCAGAATGAACCGGTGTCCATTCGAAGCAGTGGGCTCAATCGGACCGATAACATCCATTCCCCAAGCGGCGAATGGCCAAGGTGAGCTTGCTGCATTGAGCTTATTTGGCGGTACTTTTATCATGTCGGCATGCACTTGACACTGAAAGCATTTTTGGGCATACTGAATAGAATCCGTCTCCATGGTCATCCAAAAGTAACCTGCTCTGAGTATTTTCTTGGCCAAGACAAAACCGTTCATGTGCGGACCAGGTCCCGGCATGCACATCCTCAAGTAGCTTAGAAGCTTCATTTGCGTCGACACACCTTAGTAAACGCAAATCCAGAGTTCTTTTGTACAAGTTCCCTCCGCTGTGGAAGAAGTGATTTGACAATCTCCGGAGCGTGCATTTCTGAGTGTGATTCGCATGCTCCGGGTATTCTCCTTTTGATAAGTACTCCCTGATGTCATGGAACCAAGGCTTTCCATCTGTTTCTTCTTCAACATGAGCACAATATGCCGGCTGATTATGGATCCTTACCGGGATGGGATCAATATCTTTGGATGTTGTATCATGGATGACAAAGTGGCTAATGCGTCGGCGAACTCATTCTGAACTCTGGGCACATGTCGGAATTCCATCTTTTTGAACCTCCTTTTCAATTCCCGCACATGGTGCAGATATGGCAATATCTTGGAATTATTGGTGGCCCACTCTCCTTGTACCTGGTGCACAAGCAAATCTGAATCACCGATCACCAACAACTCCTGAATGTTCATGTCGACTGCCATGTTGAGCCCTAGTATGCAGGCTTCATATTCAGCCATGTTGTTGGTGCAGGGAAATCTGAGTTTAGCAGATACAGGGTAATGTTGACCCGTTTCTGACACCAAAACTGCTCAAATGCCTACTCCTTTGAAATTGGCGGCTCCATAAAAGAACATCCTCCAGCCGTCATATGCTTCAGTAATGTCTTCTCCTACGAATGATACTTCTTCATCAGGAAAATACATTTTCAAGGGTTCGTATTCCTCTCCCACCGGATTTTCAGCGAGGTGATCAGCCAATGCTTGTCCCTTGACAGCCTTTTGAGTTACATAGACGATGTCGAACTCACTCAGTAGTATCTGCCACTTAGCTAACTTCCCAGTAGGCATGGGCTTCTGAAATATGTACTTCAGGGGATCCATCCTGGATATGAGGTATGTAGTGTAGGCACAGAAATAATGCCTCAATTTCTGTGCTGTCCAGGTCAAAGCACAGCAAGCGCGTTCAAGCAGAGAATACCGTGCTTCATAAGGTGTGAATTTCTTACTCAGGTAATATATGGCTTGCTCCTTTCTTCCTGTCTCATCCTGTTGTCCTAAAACACATCCGAAGGCTCCATCTAACACGGATAGATAAAGGAGCAGATCGTCCTGGTTCTGGCGGGACCAGAACTGGCGGTGTGGACAGGTATTCCTTGATTTTTTCAAAAGCTTTCTGACAATTCTCGGTCCAACTTGTCTCGGCATCCTTCCTCAGCATCTTGAAGATGGGTTCACATATTACTGTGGACTGTGCTATGGACTGATGTAGTTGATCCGTCCCAGGAAGCTCATCACGTCCTTTTTGCTTTTAGGTGGTGGTAACTCCTGAATAGCTTTGACTTTAGTTGGGTCTAGCTCGATCCCTCGATGACTGACAATGAATCCCAATGACTTTCCTGCGGGAACCCCGAATGACACTTTGCAGGGTTGAACTTTAAATTGTACCTCCTGAGCCTGTCGAAGAATTTCCTCAAGTCTGCTATGTGATCTGCGGCCCTCTTGGATTTGATAATGACGTCGTCCACATATACCTCTATTTCCTTGTGTATCATATCATGGAAGATGGTTGTCATGGCCCTCATGTAAGTAGCCCCAGCATTCTTTAGACCGAATGGCATCATCTTGTAACAGTATACACCCCAAGGCGTAATAAAAGCTGTTTTCTCGGCATCTTCTTCATCCATCCAGATCTGGTGATAACCTGCGAAGCAATCTACAAAGGATTGGAGTCATGCTTGGCGCAGTTATCGATCAGGATATGTATATTTGGCAGTGGGAAGTCGTCTTTGGGGCTTGCTTTGTTTAAATCCCGATAATCAACACATACTCGGACCTTCCCGTCTTTCTTCGGAACTGGCACAATGTTAGCTAACCATGTTGGGTACTCAACCACCCTGAGAACTCTGGCTTTGACCTGCTTGGTAACTTTCTCTTTGATTTTCAAACTCATGTCTGGTTTGAATTTTCTGAGTTTCTGCTTGACTGGCGGACACATGGGATTGGTAGGCAACTTATGAGCTACGATAGATGTGCTCAAATTGGTCATATCGTCATACGACCATGCGAAGATGTCCTCATATTCTTTTAGAAAATGGATGTATTCTTCCTTCTCTGTTGGCGACAAGTGAATGCTGATGCGGGTCTCTTTGACGGTCTCGGCATCTCCCAAATTTACTGCTTCTGTTTCGTCCAAGTTGGACGTAGGCTTGTTCTCAAAATTCTCAACTTCTCTGACAATTTCCTCGGGTATCTCATCTTCTTCCTCTGAGTCACTATTCTCATGTTGTGTTGCCTCATTACATGTTACAGTCACCGCTTCATCAGGAAAAGTAATAATAACGCTGTAGAAAGAGAAGGTGTAGAAAATAGTAATGAATAATAAAGAGCAAATGCATTTGATTAAAATTAAACAACATCCAGGCGAATACGGTTCGATGAATCGGGCATTTATTTTGAAACAGGCAAGTCTTTAAAACAAAGTTACCGAAAATTTTAAATGCCTAGAATGGCTATAAAATTAAAATTTGCCAAGCTACCCAGGGACTCGGCGGGCCCGGGATGGTGTGGCGGTCCAGTTCCTGAGAACAGCTCCCTTCGCCATAGTCTGAATGGTGAGGCCTTCTTCCTCTTCCTCCTCAATTATGGCACTGCAGTCCATATCTTCATCTTCCAAGAACAAATCCTTTAGCTCAGCTAGTGATTCTTCTTCTGCAGTTCCCCATATTGTGTCGGCCTGGTGGAAAGCTTGTTCCAGACGGGGCACTGGTTGCTCAAGAGGGTAATACGGTCCATGCCATGGAGGCGACCAATCATTGTACTCTTGCCATGTATACTGGTATCCGAGCCCAAAGGTAGTACCATGATTCTTCAGCTGTATTGGTTTGGCGATACCTTGGAGTTTCTTTCCCAATCCTTTGTCGGGTTCATATCCAGACCATGCTAATATGATTTCTATCTTGTTACTCCACCACTTGTTTTTTTCGACAGCATTGACCCGTTCGATGTGATGGTAGGTTTCCCCTCCTAGACTTCTTCTATGTCCAATGGTCGGGATGGTCTGACTAGTGTAGATAGGGTTACTTCCATCTCCGTGAATGATTACCTCTTGGAGGTTCCATTCAAACTTCACGGCTTGATGTAGCGTGGAAGGCACGTCTCCAGCAGCATGGATCCATGGCCGGCCCAACAGAAGGTTATATGAGGCTGGTATGTCAAGTACCTGAAATTCAACGTCGAACCAAGTTGGCCCCATTTGCAAACAAAGGTTGAGTTCCCCGATCGTGGCCCTCTGGGACCCACCGAAAGCCTTCACATTCATGCTTCCACTCCGTATTTCATGGAAACCTTTGTCCAACCTTTTCAGGATGTCTAACGGACAAATATTTAGACTCGAACCTCCATCAACCAGGACCCTGGCAATGAGCTTGTCTTCAAATTGTACCGTAATATGCAATGCTTGATTGTGATTCAGACCTTCGGGTGGCAGCTCATCTTCATGGAAGATAATCTTATGGCTCCCCAGCACCTGACCGACCATGTTGGCCATTTCTCTGCCAGTGATATTATTGGGTACATAAGCCTCGCTCAGTACTTTCATCAAGGTATTCTTGTGTGCCTCTAAATTCTGTAGTAGTGACAGGATAGATATCTGAGCAGGGACCTTGTTCAGATGGTCAATGATAGAATACTCTTTTGCCTGTACCTTCCTCCACAGGTCATCGGGCCCGGTCTCAATGACAGGCTGTCTGGCAGTGGCATCCTTACTTGAACCTCCCAGGTGTTCAGGTGTATAGACCCTTCCAGTTCTAGTCATTCCTTGTGCGGCGTCAGATTCCTCCATCTTAGTCTTCCCTTTCCATCGAGCCTCGGCAACATAATCCCAGGGTATTGCTTTTGAGTTGAATGGGGGTGTGGTTGACACCGTCACGGTAAAAGGTGTGACCACTTCTACTTCAAATGGAGCGGAGGTGGCTGCGGGCGGAGCTACTTCTACCTCAAATGGAACTGATGCAGTTACCTCAACATCAATAGGTGCCTGAGTCTGAACCACGATAGGAGTAAGTGTGACTGCAACCTTGAAGTCATCGCCTTCTCGAATGAGCCCGATTGACCTCTTAGAGTCCCATTCTTTATTTGTTTCTATAACATGTACACCGTCACCTCTATGATCAGGGAGGGGATTGTTGCGGACATTAGGTGCGGCTTCCTTTGCTTGTATGACCTTGTTGTCAATGAGTGTCTGGATCTTATCCTTCAATGTTTGGCACTCAGCAGTGGTGCGCCCTTTCATACCGCAGTGGTATGCACAGGTTTTGTTCGGATTTACCCATTGGGACGGATTTTCTAGTGCCACAGCGGGAATAGGAGCGACGTAACCTGCGGCCTTTAACCTTTCATACAATTGATCGATGGGCTCAGCAATGGCGGTGTATTGTCTGGGTGGCTTGCGGTCGAAGTTGGGTCTTAGTCTTGGATAATTTTGGCGAGCTGGTGGTGATTGGAAGTGGGATGGTTGGGAGTTATAGGTGGGATGGACAGTGGCTAGTTGAGAATATCTGGGAGATGAAGGTTGATATGTAGGTGGTGATGCTTGGTATGTGGGTGGAGGTGTTTGATATGTGGGTGGAGGTATTTGATATGTGGGCGGAGGTGTCTGATAGGTAAGTGGAGATTTTAGGCCCTGGGCCACCATTACCGCCCCAACATCTCTCTTCTTTGATATGCCACTTGATTGTAGTGCCTTATTCGTGGCTTGCAAGGCCTCGAAGTTTGTTACATCCCGCTCTTGATTCCTTCTTCGATCCTTTCTCCGAGTTTGATGATGTCAGAGAATTTGTGATTTTCGATAACCGTCAACCTCTCATTATATTGTGGATCATGTGCCCTGGCGATTAAATTTATTCATCTGTTCTTCGTCTAAAGAGGGCCTGACCTTGGCCGCTTCCGACCTCCAACGAGTAGCGTATTCACGGAAAGTCTCAGTAGGTTTCTCCTAAGATTCTAAATGTAGAAGACATCCGGTGTATTCTCTGTGTTGAACCTGAACCGGTCATGAACCCGACGCCATGC